>NC_044306.2:135533855-135836932 GCF_007474595.2 Lynx canadensis | reverse complement strand
AATAAGAACAGCTGTTTTGCCAGCAGTATGGGCTCCTTTTTCTATAGTGTAAGTAGCATTAGAAAGAAGGGTTTTTCTGATTTCGAAAGCACCAGCTGCTCTGATGTTTTGGGAATATTCCCATATGTTCTGAATGGGAAAAATTAAATGAAGCCAAACCAAAGACTTTTGACTTCATAGAGGAGACAAAGCTTTTCAAGACTTTCTCAACCAGAAAGTTTATAATTAGAGTATTAATTTCCTGGAGGGTATTTTTGCTTCTTTGCGTAACTTAAAGGACAAATTCTTTATCCATTCTCTCATAGGAATTTGTTTTGTACTTAGAATTAATATCCAATGATCCAAAAATAGCCCCTGATGCTTGGCTGAAAAGCTAATTGGAGAGCCACTAGAAATGTATTAAAACATGAATTAGTACTCAAAATCACAGTCTTGCAGCCCATCAGAGAAATATTTGAATTTGCTTTACAAATGACTAATTTCATATTTGTGTTTAGGCTAACTGGCACCACTTTAAAGACATCTGTTTTATGAATACTAACATTTAAACTATATAAAGAAGAACAAACAGAAACTTGTCTCCCAAGAAACTCCTTGCTGAGACACTAAATGGCCTACACCTTGTAAATCAGCTCTAAGAGTCTGGCTTAGAAATTAACCAACTTTTCTCCCACCCGTAAGGATGGTCTTCCATTAACTTGTAAAGTCTCTCATGGTTATTTGTGAACTAAGAGAACATGCAATCCTTTGGTCAGGCTGGACAATCTACATGAAATAGGCTGAGAAATGGACCCATATGGGAGGACATGAACCAGAATTTTTCAGGAGGGCGAGGCCTGGAGGCGACCTCTCCACCTGGAAATTGTATATGATCTTGGACCTAATAAATATGTATGTTCCTTTAATTTTAAAGAGTAGATAATCTGAGCTGGTTGTTTGTGTTAAAGGGGGAAATTTAGTACAGAAAACTAAGGGAATTATGTGTCTATTAAGATAGTTTCCAGTACTGAGACTCATGTGTTCTCTAAGTTAGCATTTTTAGCCCATGCTATTTCTGCAGTCCCTTTATCTTCGTCAGAGTGTCAACCACTAAGATAACTTTGTCATACTTTTATTTCAAACAATAGGTACATTAAACATACTTTTTGCAAGATACATACACATACATTCTCCTCCTCTCCAATATTTATATATACATTGAGGAACTTCCTTCACTGTTGCTTCATCCTGGCTTTTGAGAATCAACATTCATATGTAAAGAATCTGTTTATATGGCCAAACACTTGACTTAAATATGATTTAATTTGGGGAAACTGATATCAACCGGTTGTTTTCTGGCCAATATGGTGTCATGGTTAATGATAATAATGATTTAAAAAATAATGACATCGGCTGACACAGAATGTTAACCATGTTCCATGGGTGACATATTATGTCACTTTATGTTTTCAGCAATCTTTTATGGCAGATAGTTTTTTAAAACTATCTCTTTTCTTTATGGATCAGAACACTAGAGCTCAGACAGATTAAGTATCTTGAAGGGTCACACAGCTAGTAAGAGGAAAGCTAGGATTGGAAGCCTGTATTGCCTAATTTCAGATCCAAAGCCTTCACTGTTTTTTTTTTTTTAATTTTTATTATTTTAAATTTTTTAATGTTTTTATTTATTTTTGAGACAGAGAGAGACAGAGCATGAGCAGGGGAGGGGCAGAGAGAGAGGGAGAGAGAATCCCAAGCAAGCTCTGCATTGTCAGTGGAGAGCCCCACGCAGGGTTCCATCTCATGAACTGTGAGATCATGACTGCAGCTGAAACCAAGAGTCAGACGCCTAACCTACTGAGACATCCAGGTGCCCCTACATTCATATCTTTTTAATCTCCCTCCCTTCTACCACAGGCACCTACTCTTTCATGCTGCCATAGGAAAAGTTATATGTGTAAAGTTATTAGGCTATTGTTCTTGGAGATGGAAACTTTTATGACAATTTTATGAAAAGAATATAGGCAACAGGCAGTGCTTACTACAAATGAATGAATTATAAATTGCAGAATTTCTGCTTTTGGTTCAGGTTTTGAGAGAATTGAGGACTTGCTTGAAACTCTTACCATTGTCTCTTGACCAAGCTCCTTCACATAAGGGTGACCTGGGGTGGGTTGGTGGTGGAGTTACCCGGAAAGCTGAAACTAAGGATGTCCTCTTTCTTGTCACACCCACATAACCCACTACCCCAGATCAGGATGAAGCTTTGGTGAATCTGATTGTGGTTCAAGATCCAGAAAGCCCTGCAATAGTAAATATTTCCTTAAAGCACAGAGCATTGATTTTATTTGCAAGTGCTTCTAAAATGGTGATTTGAATTGGAAGAATAGGAGAGTGGTAGCAGAGTAAGAATTAAGTTTTCTGGATCCAGTGAGACCCTACTTTGCATGAATCAGACACTTGTAGCTTATGTTCCCTGTTAGGGCTTCTCAAAGCTAGGGAAATTTTGTTGAGATATGCCATAGCTGCTGCTACCCTTTGAGGCTACCTCATCTTTTAAACAGATTTGGTTTCCTAAAATAACTAAATTGAGAATAGAATCTAGTTTCATAGACTATGTATGTGAGTGTATATAAGTTTAGGTGGTACATGTATGTGTATATGCATGTACATGCATGTGTGTGAGTGTTTCAGGGATGGGGATAACTCTTCCTTAACCTAACAGAAACGCTGAAGTGTATAAAGCTGATGTGTTATCTCTCAATGGCAAAATAATCTCTAGATTTCATAAGAGAGTTTAATCAATTTAAATAAAAATATTTTGCATTTTTTAAAATTTGAATTTATGTCTTAGAGTGGGAATTGATAAAAAAGTTAGCAATAGCCAACAAGATGTCTTAAAATAGATTCCCCATTTGGCATGACTCCTATACCAATCATTATCTGAAATAGTATACATTGTTAAACTAAGTAGAAGTGTGTGTCAAGAACTGTGAAGGATTTGGAATTTTACGTTAGCTGCAACCTAATGAGATAGCCTGCCACGGTTTCATTGATGGCAGGAATACAAGATTTTTTTGGGAGACTTATTACAGTTTGTTACAGCTAATACATGCAACCAGGTAATCAGCATTTTTGTGCTGTTCCCTGAGCCCCAGTTCCCACAGGGGGATGTGAAGAGGCCAGTGACACCCATACACACAGTGGGTGAGTTACAAGAGAGGAGTGCTAACCTTAGGTAAAAGGCAGTAAGCAAGGCCACCCTCTGCCTTGGAGGAAAGTACTATCTCTGTTTCTCAAGTCTGCTTAGTATGCAAACATCCTTGAAAATATAGTCTACAAGAAAGGACTTTTAAGACATTCAGAAATGCAAGCAACTGAGGGAGAATTCTCTCTACAGTTTCTCTACTTTCCATTTCTTGTTTCTACGTTTTTCCCTTTCCAGTACCCTGGCCACACCATCACCTTGCACTTAGGATCAAAACTAACAGAGAGGAAAATGGTCAGTCTGTTAGTTCTATAATCACTTTGGATCTGTTTCATAGCTGACCTGATCATTTGTGCAGAAATTGGCCACTAAGAATGTCAAAAATAACAGTCATGCAAACACCCTACTGGAAATGGTTTTCATCAAACCAAAGCTTGAGGATCAAGAGCCTGTCTAGAGGAAAGCCTAACTGGGATAGTCAGGATCTGGAGACCTTCAGGCCCGGTTTGAGAACAAAGAATCAAAAGAAGCAGCTGAACATCAACAAGTATGGTAGCTCTAACACTAACCTAGAGAACTGGATTAGAAGATGAACATGTTAAGGATTAGCTTCCTTAATTTTTATTTCCGCTTGGCCTTGTCCCTTAGATCCCTTGTCCATCTTTTCCCTCACTGTCTGCTACAAGATGCCTGTGCCTGTGGACTACATTACCCAGAGTCCCTTGGCAGCTGGCTTCCTTTGGGAGGCCAGTAGAGCTTGAAGGTGGGAAGAAAGCCAGGTAGGAGATTCTTTCCCATGTCATGCTTGGGCCATATTTCTGGCAGTGACTCAGTCCTTCTGTAAGTGCAGCACCAGGTCCTCTCAGGTAGCGCCTCCTCCACAGCTCAGGTTCTGAATGGATCCCAGTGTTTCAAGATTAGTTGGGAATGGCTTCCCATTGTTGTTAGTCTTAAGGTGCCTTAAAGTCCCTGGGTGATTCTCTTGCCCACCTTCTATTGTTGAACTTCATTTAAGTCTCTTGAATATTTTGAGTCACCATCTGTTTCTTGCTGAGACCCTGATATAACTAGAGAAAAAGAGTTGGACCTTGGTCACAAGGACCTAAGATAGTAATACATATGTAATTGAGCCAATATTGTGTGAGTTTAAGCCTCACTGCAAGGCCATAGTAGAAACTATTACTCTGTGAGACAAATGAGGAAACTGGGCACAGAAATCGAGTACTTGGGGGGACAGAGACTTAATCCTAAACTGTTGGACTCTGAAGCCCTCACTGTTGTCACTACAGGCTGTAAGACAGATCAGTAAAGTCAGACACTACTCTATGCTTGCCTGCAGGGCAGGGGGGTTACTCATCACAATCACAGGAGGAGGCAGGCAACCTCTCAGGAGGGAGAAGGCAAGAGTAAAATGACAAGTAGTGTTCAGGATTAGTGTGGGGTCAGGCACAAACCTGTCTTGTTGCTGAATCACTGACGTTTCAGTCTAGGACTAGTCCTACATCATAAGCCTAGATTGAATCCAATTTTTTGAGGTTAAGATTCCCTTGCTATGGGAAATAAGGGCCACAGGAGCAAGAACTCAAGGGGGGTCCTTTACTATGTCTAGGTTTCAGGCTATAGAATTGTATGTCCTTTGTAAATGATGCATTAATCTAAGAAAGGTAAAATATGCTCTCTGAATGCAGTAGTGAGTGCTATTCAGAACTAATTAGAGTGCAAACATATTTCAAAAAAGAGCTATATATTAAGAAAATAAACTCAATGTGTCAAACAGATTGAGCAAAAAAAAAAAATTAGCATGTCCAGTTGGGCGATTATCTGGTTTTCAGACATCGGACACTATTTATTTTCCAAACCAGCAATGGACATGAAAATAAGCAAAAGGGCTAATAATCCAAAACAATACAAATATCCTATAATATATCTTGGGACGTTTAATGGCTACAGGGAAAGACATTACTTCTTTGGCTAATAATTACAGTAAAACTCACTTCTTACTGGCACCAAAGCCCAGACACCCTGGAAAAATACTAGGGTAAACAGTGAAAAAGATTTATGAAAGAATATTTTGAAATATCTACATACTAGTTTGTCTCAGAAAGACAACTGGCTAGTCTCATTGCAAATGAATGTGGCCAGAAGAGAGAAGAAAGCAATGAGTTGTTGTGAGGGACTGTGATGAGAAGTGACAGCCAGTAACAGAAATCCTCGCTAGGGAGGAGGCAGAAGAAATACCAATTAGCTGAATATAGCATCCAGAGGTCGTTTGTAGTGCTGGAAAGCATAGCTTAACCTCTCCTGACACCTTTACCATGTCGTATTTGCGGCGCTCCAACCAGCACAGGACAGGAGCCCGTGGTCATCTGACTGCCTCGACTCCCAGCAAAGCCTTCTGCATACTGCCTCCTTTATCACTATTCTATAGCCCTGCTTATATTCTCAGATTCTTAATTTTTGTTTTTGTAGTTTTAGAAGCTGCTCTGGGGAAAAATTAAATGTAGGAAATGCTGCTCATAATTTCTTCCTCTTGGAGATTCTCAGTGAACATTAACATGCCAAAAATACGTGAGATTCTAAGGAAGCCCTTTTAATTTTGCTTAACCCAGTCTGTCAAGCTACTGTGGTGCTGGGAAGTTTCTACTTCTGTCTCAAGAACATTCTTTGTTCTTAGGAAATGCTGCTGTAGTCACTGCAGATCAGATCAGATGTGTCGTGGAGTCACCTGTATCGATTAGGATTGGGTAACATAAGGAGAGTTTAATAAATGGACTGTTTGCAAAAGTGTGGGCTCAACTTATGTAAAGGAACAAGGGAGAGTGAGGAACATGGGTAGTAGCATCAGGGAGCCAATACTGTTCCCAGGCTAAGGAAACAACAGAGAGAGAACTTGCGAGGCGAGAGGTAGCCTCCAGGAGAAAAATGCAGCCACTGTGAGGTGACCAAGTAGAAGGAGAGAAATGCATAGATGCCTGACCTTCTCTTCCTCCCTCCTTTTGACTCTGCTGTTGCCTCTTCTGTATACCAATGGCTGCCTTGTTATAAGCTAGGGGGCGAAGTGTTTCCCAGCACAATCCATGCAGGTCAGTGTCCCAGTGTCCCAGTGTCCCAGGGTGGAGAAGGGTGGGAATAGCCGTAAGGGGCAGAAAAGACACTCAGCACAAATCTCCATACATCAAGTTCAAGCTTCCTAACTTAAAGGCACATACTCTGCGAAATATGTGTTATATTTAAAGAGAGGCACAAAGAGATCTTTCCAGAATTTAACGAGCAGAAACATTGGGATGAATCAGTATAGTATTTCCTTATCCATGCTATGTAAGACAGCTCACAAAGGACAGCTCCTGGTAGATTTTGAATCAAATAAATCTGTTGACTAACTTGGTTCATGCATGCAGCTAAATTAGTCTCAAGCTGTGTTTCATGTGAGTACTTCCCAGCAAAAATATCAGAAAATGTTGCTATCTTCCGTTCATTGATTGCTGAAAAGTATGCACAAAGTTGCTTGACTAGACTTTCAGAGTCAATCATGGCACTCCATGATAAAAATACAACGTGCACACTGGAAGCTGCAGGCAAATATTTTGATAAAGAACAATTCATTGACCTATTTAGAGAAATAATGCAGAGAATTTCTGTTTTGAACTATAGGTATATATTTTGTCATTCCAGGGAAGCAGTCTTTTAGAGTAAGCACAAGAATTTAGAGTCAGAGAGACAGGTTAGAGTCCTGATCCCCTCATTTAAATGGCAATACCCACCTGGTAAGTTCATCAGTCTCTGCTGGCATTATTGTTTTGGTTACATTATAACCTGATGATAATAGGAGCTAGTGTTCACAGAGCTCTCATTTTGTGGCAGGCACTTTATGCATAGTATCTCAATAATCCCTATAATAAACCTAGGGAAGGTACATATATTATTCTAATTTTCAGACAAAGAAGTTGAGTCACTTGCCCAAGGTCACATTGTTAACATGTGTAAGCCCTTGGCACATTGCTTGGTAATGATAAATGTTTGCTGAATGTTATATGCTTAAATTATTTATTAATATTGTTACTTTTAAAAAAATTAAAGTTTATTTTGAGAGAGAGAGAGAGAGAGAGAGAGAGAACAAACAGGGGTGGGGCAGAGAGAAAGGGAAAGAGAGGATCCCAAGTAGGCTCCGTGCTGTCAGCACTGACAGTGCAGAGCCTGATGCAGGGCTTGATCCCACGAACTGCAAAATCATGACCTGAGCTGAAATCAAGAGTCAGAGGCTTAACCAACTGAGCAACCCAGGTGCCTCTATTATTACTATTATTGTTAATATTGCTTGTCAACCTCTATTCTAGAAATAATAGGCAAATAAAGTGCATCTGGAATACAGTGAATGTGGCTACTTTGATTTTATATGCCTGACGATATTACCGGCCCCCATTAAAATAAAGTGCAATGATAATTGTTCTTTAGAAAATGTAATTATTCTGAAATTTTCAAATGTGTTACCCATTTACTTACTTTAGAGTGATTTAATACATGAAGGGACAAGTTATATCTATTTTTCTGTTTTGTTCCCTAGATTTTATATCCTTAAAAGGGGAATGTTTTAGCACCAACAAGGTTCCAGAGAAAAAGAAACACTTGACTGAAGCATTGACCTTGAAGATGCAGGTTTCTAGCATCTGGGAAAACACTAAATATCATTTATCCATTTACTCAGCCATGCAAAGTTATTAAACTCCCATTATGTTTCAGGTAGACCAGAGATTTTGAAAAGATAGTACCAAAAATTGGTCATTGACTTGTTATATCGAAACAATATTTCAAGGCCTACATGAGGCCCCTTAAAAAAGAGAACACACTGTTTATTCCATAAGTTCTAGAATAGGTGAAACTAACCTATGGTGAAAGGACATGAAGGAAACTTCTGGGGTTCTCCAGATAGAGATGTGTGTTGCATGCAGGATTTGTTACATAATTTGCAGGGTCCAGGGCAAAATAAAAATGTGAGGCTCCTTATTCAGAATTTATTAATACTTTTGGCAATAGCAGAGCATTAAACCAAACACAGAGCCCTTTCAAACATGAGTATCTGTGTGACTGCACAGGTCACACATCCAGGAGGCTGGTTCTTGATTATACAGGTGTATGCATTTGTCAAGCCATTGAACTGAACACTTAAGATCTACATGTAAATTATGTCTCAGTTGAAATATGTAAAATTAGGGCACCTGGGTGGTTCAGTCTGTTGAGCACCTGACTCTTGATTTTGGCTCAGGTGATGATCCCAGGTTTGTGGGATTGAGCCCATATTCAGGGTGGAGACTGCTTGGGATTCTTTCTCTCTTTCTCTCTCTCTCTCTCTCTCCACCCCCCCCTTCACTTGCTTGCACATAAACACACACACTCTCTCTCTTAAAAAAAAAAGAAAGTGTAAAATTAAAATAGAATAAAAATAAATCAAGTGGAAGAAGACTGGAGGTTGATGTCTTGTTCCCAAGTAAACCATTGGTGCAATCATTTGTTCTTTGTCAAGCATTACCTGAATGACCATTCTGATGGGTGCTAGTGATTATCTCTCTCTCTCTTTATAGAAATAGGTCTATGTCTAAGTATGTCTCTGTATATGTCTCTCCCTCTATATGTCTCTCTGTATTCTTCTCTCTATATATCTCTATATATGTCCTTATATGTCTCTGTGTCTCTCTATATGTCTCTCTCTATGTGTGTATGTGTGTGTGTGTGTGTGTGTGTGTGTATGTGTATGCTGTGACACACACACACACACACACACACACACACACACATACAGCAATGCTTATGTAGATGTATAGGCATAGTTCTTACACTCAACACTGAAAGAGCTTACCTTACGGTTGGAGGAACATTCTTCTCATCTTAAACTCTTGGTAAACCAAAGCTTTTATATCTGCTTATATACCCAATCTATGCTTTGCTGTACTCCTCATTCCAGCTTTCTACTCTGAAGGCTGACCTCAGCCATACTGATATTAGTTTGTTCTATCAGAGCTCAGGTCACTGGCCAGTGCTTCTGAGTTCCCAGCATCTGATTGCAGTTCCGTATCCTGGAGACTGATGTCCTTGGGCTGCTCTAGGCCATCTGGCACTGAAGTACATCTGCTGTCCCCTAGTGCACGTGGAGCCTAGGTCCCCTGCTCAAATCTAAAAATAATATAATACTTTGGGTAAATACCCAGTAGTGGAATTGCTGGATCATACGATAACCCTATTTTTAACTTCTTGAGGAACCTCCAAACTGTTTTTCCACAGTGACTGCACCAGTTTGCATTCCTGCCAACAGTGCCTGAGGGTTCCTTTTTCTCCACGTCCTTGCCAACACAAAGGGAATGAAGAGTACACTCATTGTGATGAGCACTGAATGATGTACAGGTTGTTGAATCATTATATTACACACCTGAGACTAATATAACATTGTATCTTAAATATACTGGAATTAAAAAATAGGTAAAAATGATGTGATACTTTTAATGTCACAGCAATACTTAGTCTGCATTTTAAACAATATCCTTTATGCCTAGAAATCTTTTAAAAGCCAAATATTAAAGCTAAAAAAGTAGCCTGTTGATGTGTGTAAGGAGTCTCTTTTAGTGATGCTGTTGGATGAAGTTGAGTAACAGCCTATAGGCTACATGAAAATAAATGCTATCATAAATGAGACGAAATGCATAATGCTTCTTCATTTAAGTGAAATATAAAGTAGTGAAGTGAGGGTGACGAGGCATGTACAAGTGGTATTTTTATTGCCCGTGGGCATATAAATGGACACTGACAATAATAAAGAAGGTGGGGGGGGCAACGACCTGTCAGCCTGTGTCCTTGGAACCAGTGAATTCTGCATACTGGGATCCAACCAGGCCGAAAAGACAAACATTTGCTGAAACATTATATGGGGATTTTAAATTTTAGATGGATGTTTGGAGAACTTAAATGTTTTCTCCTAACCCAGAGGCTCTATTAGTTTAAGATTTCCTGGGGATCAAACCAATTATTTGGGAAGAGGTTACTTTATTTTTTTAACTTGACAACTGATTGTGTTTTATAATACCCAGCCTATAGTTATTGTTGACGTTATTGACTATATAGTTGATGTTATTCACCAGTTCTTGGTTACTTACAAGACAGCAGCCATATTGAGGTCTATTTTAATAAAGATTACTCAATTTCCCACTTCCTGTCTCTGTTTCTTCTATGAATAAATCCTTTATTTTTTCTGATATGTGGTCTTCAACAAGATTATGGGCATATTACTGAATTTGAACTGCAGAAATCAACAAACGTTGAAATGTTTGTCTAAAAAGGATTCTCCATCCATCATGGATACTGTTTATATCAACCATCTATTCACCTTTTTTATGTTCCTGGGTATATCAAATAATTCTTTTGAGAATGCTATTAGGACATTGTGTGAAAATGAAGTGTTTATGGGATTTCACAATTCGTCCACAGAAAGAGCAAAGGGTTATTCTGAAATATATAATCTTGATTTGTTTCATTGTGTATAATTTACCTGCTCAGTCAGACTTTAGATTCTCAGAGAACTAAGTGGTGCCTTTCAGCCCTGTTTTTATCCACAGAAATGCTTAACACAATGACCAAAGGCCTGAGGCAGTGCCGGATTCAATACATTCTCATTAAATGAAGGACTAAATCTGGAGTTGCTATTTTACAAAAACTGGGGAATTAAATTCATTTTGAGGTTCACAAGGTAAATGTGTTTCAAGATTAATCAATACTAATTTTCCTTATTTTTTTTTAAACTCCTGGAAAAGCTATTGAGGTAATTGATTATTTCTACCTCCCTTTTTTAGTATTAATTTTTTTTTAATTTTTTTTTTCAACGTTTATTTATTTTTTGGGACAGAGAGAGACAGAGCATGAACGGGGGAGGGGCAGAGAGAGAGAGACACACAGAATCGGAAACAGGCTCCAGGCTCTGAGCCATCAGCCCAGAGCCTGACGCGGGGCTCGAACTCACGGACCGCAAGATCGTGACCTGGCTGAAGTCGGGCGCTTAACCGACTGCGCCACCCAGGCGCCCCTAGTATTAATTTTTTTAATCTTTATTTATTTTTGAGAGAGAGAGAGAGAGAGAGAGAGAGCGAGCAGGTAAAGGAACAGAGAGAGGGAAACATGGAATCTGAAGCTTGCTCCATCCAGGCTCTGAGCTGTCAGCACAGAGCCTGATGCAGCGCTTGAACTCACGAACTGCAAGATCATGACCTGAGCCAAAGTCGGATGCTCAACCGACTGAGCCACCCAGGAGCCCCTCCACCTCTCTTAAGTATAGAGAAAATTCCGATTCTCACTGAATTCACTACAAACTTCTGTGCTTTTTACTCTTGTAGGAATTTAACTCAGATAGACCAGGAGATATTGGTGAGCATCTAAAACCTAACAGGCATATTTCTGCTCCTCTCCCAGTTCTTTGCTTGATGGAGTGTATCTTGTAAATGATGGGTAAATATCACCTAACTGATGAGCCACCCCACTGTTATTTTTCTTAATAATTGTTTCTGCAAGTAAAGGTGATGTTTCTTTGCAATTACTCTGCCTGCAGAGATAACCATGAATATTTAATACTCTGGTTTCAGAAATGGCTTTAGTGATTTCACTTGGGATTGTTTAAAATGAAGTGACTTCCTTTTGTGTGTAATACAAATAGCTATAGCCCTCACCAGTTTGTGATAATGCCCTGATAGCAGTTGAATCCAAACTTTTACTGGGTAAAAGTTTGCCCTGGATACCAAGCACTGAAGGCCTGAAAAATTCTTCCCAAATATATCTGAGATTCTTCAAAGGCATTTCCCTTGTGCCCCCACATCAGTCCTGCTTGTTGATGCTGCCACTGCTGGAGGTCTTCTGTGGCTGCTCTCTATATGCAGAGACACACAGTCCATGCCATTGATTTAGGATTGAATAACACCACCACCCTTGCTTCTATTGCCAAGACCAGGGATCTGTAATCCCTGACGCTATCTGAGCTGGAGGCGAACGCCCGCTGCTGTGGTTGCCAGGCAGTGCGTAACCCTCACCTCTGCTGAATGGGACCCACTGCCAGGGTGGACAGCCAAGCTGTTGGCCACAACAACAGTGCTCTTATCCTTCCCAGTTCTGCCACGGAAGACTGGACATGGGAATGGCATCATCCCTCTAAAATATAATTGATCATGGGCATTCCTTAGCAAGATAGCTTAGACCTTAAGAGAGATGTTAGGAGGTTAGTGAACTGTTTCCTTAGTTAGCAATATTGGCCTTTTCTTTTCTAGGGTGTATATAAACCCACTGAGAATGTAGGTGGGGAGAGGTTCCAGGATTAGCTGTGTATCTGGAACCACATCTCTTCTCTGACCCTCACGCTCTGTGCGAATTCTTCTCTACCTTTTCATATTTTCTCCTTCAGATTAATTCTTTCTTAAGTTCCTACTGACCTCGCTTAAAATTTTACTTCTGCTAGTCCCCTTTGCCTATGTCCCCAGTTTGCTAGACATGTTTATATGCAATCATACTTTGGGAGATTTATGCACCTGTGTAAATCAGCTGATACAATTTGATGTGGGTCCGGGGAGGAGTATGATGCAAAGGTGTCGCATAATTTAAAAATTCCAGTTTGCCCAACTCAGCTGGGATGGTCTTTATATGTGAAAATGTGAGCATTTACACTCTGATTCTTAGAATGTCTGATTTGATTGAAAAGTTCCCTCAGATGATTCTGATACACTGTTATGTGAGGACAGAGAGAGGGGGAATGAAGGGAGAGTGTGGGTATTGGGGGAGGGTAGCTCCCTTGTAGCCTATACCAAAGCATCACTGTCACTAATAGGATATAGTATACATCTCAAGTTATAAAATAATGTGCCTAACTTAGTTACACTTAAGCAAGGGTAAAAGTAGGTAAAACAGAATTCTCAGAATGGGTGTGAGGGATTTGAGGAGTAAGAGTCTGGGAAGCCTCTGCTCATAGCTTCTCCAGGGCTTTAGTTTATACTAGTTTTACTGTGCTCTCTATTCTGGCTCCTGCAAACATCATGGTTTAATTATATAACTGTCAGTTTTCTGAGATCCTGTCTCAGGTGGGCTTTTATATTTTTCTCACTCTATAGGAGTGGTTGGTGTGATGATTTTTTACCCTCTTCCCCTTGAAAATATCTTTGAGATAGATATTTTAAACCTATCATTTAAGAGGATATGGCTGCAGCTATATAGTCCAGTTACTTTAGCTCTATTGGGCAGTGGAAAATACCAGAATCAGCGCATCAGAGAAGAGGAGGCCACAGGGGATTGGGAGTGACCTTCTGGAAGCATAAATATTCTTCAGAATATGCTGATAATGGACACATCTGGTGCTTGAAGCTATAGCAAAGCAGGAACAAATTTGGATTAGTTAATGTCGTGTGGTGATTTGCAAGGCCATTAACAGGTGAGGTGAAGTCACAGAATTAGAGAACTTTGGAGCTAGAAGGGATCTTCTAACTCAGTGACTTTCCAACTGTGTTGGTTAAAACCTATAATAAGAAATGCATTTTATGTCATGACTCAGTGTCTACATAGGTATATCTGGAACAAGAGTTTTATGCACACACACACACACACACACACACACACACTCAATAATACATACACTTACCAGAGGAAAGCACTTGTTCTCCACTCTATTTTTGAATCACTAAATTAATTATATATTTTATATATGGTTGTGAAAAGAAGTTGGAAAGTACAATTATAGATCACCTTGACAAGCCTTTAATTTTACAGAAGAATTGGAAAGTTCTAGCAATTAAGTGAATTTCACAACCTGTATGTCCAGTTAGGCCTTAGAACCCGTATCTTCTGATTCTTCCGGGGATGCTCTGTTCTTGATATGAGTGTATAATTAGTAGTGCATGGCATTAATTTTTATATTTAGTTGGACAGTGTATATGTTAGGCTGCATAAGGATTATAATTGGAACTATATAATATCTTTGAATATAAATATATATTAAGATACTATTGTTCAGTTGTGATACATTCACTTTTATCATTCATGCAAAGAAGGAATAGGCAGAGGCTCAATAACGTGAAGAATGAAATTGGGAGCTAGAATTTTGGGTTCCTTGTCCCTCATAGTACTCAGATTTCCTTGATTCTCAATCAGTCCACTCCACGGCACATTACTGCCCTGCATGGCCTTGAGAGGAATTAACTAGGGGATACCTTTTATGTGAATAGCAAAAGGCTTTCCCTCTGGAAAGGGGTTTGAACATTCTGAAGTCCTAAATGGTCTCTTGTTAGGAGTTAGTGCCCATCAGATAATGTCTCTTTCTGAAGTGCTGCTCTGATACTCTCTCTGCCCTCAATGAGTCAACTGTCTAGCATGGGGCCTATATTTTGAATTCCCAATAAGTGGTATTGAGGGTTTTTTTTAATATATAGATCTGATTCTACTTTTTATTTATTTATTAGAACAAAGCCTGCATTTTGAAGGCAAAGAATTTTTAAATAGCTTTAGTATTAGGAAAGCTTGTTAACTTTGACATAAAAGTTAACTCAATGTAATAATAACCTATTGTTTAAAGTTTTCACATTTTCCAAGTGCTCCCCTATCTCTGCCCTCTGTGGGACAGGAACCATGTCTAGAGTATCTCAGAGATTTGTCCATGGTATCTACACAGAGCCTGTTGTATAGGGTAGTGGTATTGAGTTTTAATGAACTCATATGGTGCCATTTCAACCTGGTGGTACCCATTACAAAACCAGGGGTTGACCAAGTATTCAGCAAAGTGTTGTCATTAGACCATTAGTATCAGGTATGCGGTGTGTTTATTAGAAATACAGAATCTTAAGCCCTGCTACAGATCAACCAAACTGGACTCTCCGGGATGAGCCTGGGAGTCCACATCTTTGACAAGCTTTTCTTCTGTGCACATAGGGTGATATTGTGAGTTCCATGTGGGCAGGCATGATATCTGTTTTGCTTGTCATTCCATCTACAATAAGTGTCACATAGTAGACACTTAAGAATTATTTGTTAACTGAATGTTCTACCTCATACTTCATTATCTTCAGTAATGGGGTAGCTGATCAACCAACACTTCAGAAAAGCATAGTGAGACAATGTAGGGGTTCTGGAGCCTGTCTTTCTCTACCATTTACCAGTTGTTCAACATTGAGGAAATTGTTTAGCATTTCTTAGCCTAAATATTTTTATCTAATAAGGTGGAGATGTTTCTACTACCTACCCAAAATTTGGTTATGAGGATTAAATGAGTTAATGCATAAAAAGCACTTAGAACAATGGCAGACATATGGCAAGTGCTCCTGAAATATGTCAAGTAATTTTTATTATGTGCTAGATACATTCTTGAGTGTTATCTGTTCTAGTCCTTTACCTTGTTGGATTGTTTTCACAGATGAAGAAAGTAACCCCTAACACAGACAGCAACAGTGGTCCCTTTGAGAACACATTCTTTCCTGGTGCCTGAAATTTCACCATTAGACATTAGAGCAGAGTGAGCACCTGGGTGCCTCAGTCATTTACATGTCTGAGTTTGGCTCAGGGCATGATCTCATGGTTCTTGAGTTTTAGCCCCACTTCAGGTGAGCCTGAGCCCCACTTCTCTCTCCATCCTCACTCACTGTGCCTTCTCTCTCTCAAATAAAAAAAAAGAAGTTAGAGCGTAACTTTGAACAGCCTTAAGACATGCAAATCTCTAGAATAAATTACATGGTATTGATTATTGAAACATAATGATTTAGTTTTAATGTATTTTTTTTTTGCGGCAAACAGATGAATGGGATAAACACAGACATAATTATATGTAATTATATACATATATATTTTCCCAAAGCACTTAATAATATACACTATGTATAATAGATGCTTAATAAGTAGTTATTGAATTAATGAATGGATGAATGAATGAACAAATAAAGAATGAATAGAAGTGGAGGCCCCAAGAATAGACTGCTTTTCTAATACATAAGAAAGAAAACACTGTACAAGGAGTTTTATTTTTATTTATTTATTTTTTTAAGTTTATTTATTTTGAAAGAGAGAGAGAGAGTACAGGGGAGGGGCAGAAAGAGAGGGAGAGAGAGAATCCCAAGCAGGCTCCTCAGTGTCAGCACAGATCCCGATATGGGACTCGAATTCACAAACTGTGAGATCATGACCTGAGCTGAAAGCAAGAGTCGGATACTTAACCAACTGAGCCACCTAGGTGCCCCAAGTAGTTTTATCTTTTTAAACAAATGAGGAAATCTGGTTATGCTCAAATTAGTTGAAGAGTAGAGAGAGAGACAGAGTGTAGAAGATACTAGTGTACTTGAAAGAGTCAGTTCTCAAAGCAGATGGACAGGAATGGGATAAATTTCCTAACTGGAAGGGTTATCTTTGCAAAGGTGTTTTTTTTTTTTTATGTGACTTTTTCCTTTCTTGTAAGAATAAAAGCAAAATCTTTTGCAAGTAAATACAGATTCTAGAAAAAAATGTAGTGCATAAATTCCTCCATTTTATTTATATTTTTTGAGCTTAGAATGGCTTGAGTTAAACTGATTTATTCTCCTGCACGTGCCATTTGCAATTAAGGACTATTCAGCATCAGCCATCAACACCTGCTATTTGTCTTAGATTTTTTTTTTTTTTAACCTGGCACTATTTTCAAAGGCTCTATTTCTAAATTATAGATTTCCTTTTAGAAAGGACACAGCCCTAATTTGCAAAAGGAGACACTGTGCAGTCTAAAAAGCAAAAGCTGGTGAGTGAATTTATATTTTAGTTTTTAAATTTTGTGCATGACAGTAAAACATATATGGAAAGACTCCTAGTCTCTGCATTAGATAAGGGTATGTTGCATTGCCAAAACTTTAGCTCTTTGTTGGTTGTTGAAATTTGGAAATTTTGAAATCAATTTATGCATTTGTGTGAGACCAGCTAAATTTAATCTGTTTGACAAGGATAAGTTACAAGTGACTTGTTTGATAGATCAACTGTGTGAGATGAAATGCAAATGAAGAAATGATGAGTGCAGGGGTAAAACTTCTGTTCTTTGCCAATAAGAGAAATGGCTAAGCACATTCTGAGTACACTTGCTGGGCCAGTTCAGGATCAGATTAACAATGCTAATGGCAAAAAAGGATCATCCTTTGTTGTTTTTAATTCAAAAGGCGTTTCTAGGGTTCAGATGTAGTTTGGTACTGGGTGCTGGGATGTCAGAAAAGAGATCTACTGCTTCTCTGCAGTCCAAGGAGTCAGACTCAAAAAGTGCTTTAAAAGATGAGCTCCCCAGGCAAAGGGTGAACTGAATTTGAAGTGGCTACAGTGTCTGTATCTGCTCCTTACAGCTATACCTCAAAGATACCAGCTCTCAGTTCTATCACCTGGTTGCAATCCTGGCCACCTCCAGTTGCCAACTGTTTAATCTACAATGCCTGGCTAGTAATGGTATCTAATTTATGAAACTTTTGTGAGAACAGAATGAGGAATTCCATGTATAGACTAAAGACAATGCCTCAGAATATGCCCTCTGTTAGCTATTGTTATTCTTCCCTTTGATTATTAGAAGTAGGAAATAAGAAAGTTCAACCCTATGCAACGGAAGGAAGCCCAAGAAATATTTTTAGCTCTAACTTTATTTCAGAAAACCTGCCCTGCTCAATCTCTGAAACTAAAAAAGCAGAACAAAACAAACAACAACAAAAAAACCAAGCAAGCAAACAGCAGCAGCCACCACAACAATGGTGATTTAAAAGCTTGAAGGCTAGACAGACCACAGTCTGTCCAGCTGCCAGTGAGGCTTTCTAATAGTGGGGGGCTTTGCTCACTGCAAGACACCTTGTACTCATGGGAGGTATGGTTCAGGAGCTGTCACTGCCTCTGCCTAGCCCACTTGCACAATGTAATTCCATCCCCTGTGCATCTGAGCACTGAGACACCTGCCACCTACACAGGAACGTGGACAATATCTCTGAGACCAGACACTGTGACATATGGGATTGATGGGAGAAGGGGAGATAGACAGTTCTTTTTGGCATGATTTTTTTTTACCATTTCAGCCATTTTTTAAAAATTTAAATTCAAGTTAGTTAGCATAGTGTAATATTGGTTTTAGGAGTAGAATTTAGTGATTCATCACTTAAATTTAACACCCAGTGCTCATCCCAACAACTGCTCTCCTAAATGCCCATCCCCCATTTAGCCCATCCCCCTGTCCACCTCCCTCCATCACCCCTCAGTTTGTTCTCTGTATTTAAGAGTCTCTTATGGTTTGCCTCTCTCTCTGTTTTTAACTTACTTTATTTTTCCTCCATTCCCCTACGTTCAATTGTTGTGTTCCTTAAATTCCACATATGAGTGAAATCATACAGATTTTGTCTTTCTCTGGCTTATTTCTTTTAGCATAATACATGCTAGTTCCATCCACATTGTTGCAAATGGCAAGATTTCATTCTTTCTGATCACTGAGTAATATTCCCTTGTGTGTTTGTGTGTGTGTATGTGCATATGTACATATATATATATATATGTATGTATATGTACATACATACAACCTGCTCTTTATCCATTTACCAGGCGATGGACATTTGGGCTGTTTCCATATTTTGACTTTTGTTGATAATGCTGCTATAAACATTGGGCTGCATGTGCCCCTTTGAATCGGCATGTCTGGGATCTCTTTCTTACTGATCAAAGCCAATTTCACTATGACCTACCCTATGGTAAGAGACCTTCAAGAGAGTTTTGTGAATTTCTATTACGTTATATTGGCTGGCTGGTGATATTTTAACTGCCCAGTTGACATATGCAATTACATTTATTAATTCAATAAAAACTCTTTAAAAAAGTCAAAGGCACATTTTTATATTAGAGTTAAATCATCTAAAAGACAAAGAATTTAGACATATTCCCTTTGATGAATCATATACCCCATTATGAAGACAGAATTAGGAAGCAGGTATAAATCCACATTTGTAGAATATGCAAATCTGTATTGCAAAAGTTCCCAGAAACTGAAGCAGCAAGGCAGGAAATTCACTACCAATCTCTAGTACTTTTGAAGATTCCATAGCGATACCTACTGACAAACTATTCTGATAGAATGGATTATTGCTTACCAACTTCATTCTTATTCCGTATTGGAACTATACATTTACAGCCTTTGCATTGCCTCCCAGTAGAGTAGGTGGAGTATCTAACCTCACCCCACTGACTTTGGGTTTGGTGATGTGACTTTTTGGCCAAGGAAATGTTAGCAGATGTTACAGGAACTGAGGTTCCAAATGTGTTTGCATGTTTAGGTGTGGCTTCTTGTTTTTCTGCCATCCAGATGAGAAGACCATGCTCTGGGAAGCCACTGGTCCCAGGACAAGAGACATGTGGAACAGACTTAAAACTGAGCTTTTAACTGAACTGACCCACAACCTGAAGCAGATCTATCCTGGTCAATCTAAAGATCCACAAGAGAGCGATAAATGTCTGCTGTTAGTAATTGAAATATGGGAGGTTGTGTATTAGATGGCATTAGCAAACCTCTAGCTAATATATCTAGAATATCATTTTCCTTTTTGAACTCAGTTTTGTATGAGGTTTATAAATAATAATGGACACATATAAAGAGATGTGGTGAGGTTACCTCTGCAAAATCTCAATAAGCATTAAGGCCTTTGGAGGTAGGATATGTGTCTGTCTTTTGGAAGTGCCCGTGTATTAACATGAGTTTTAGAGAAAAATAGGAAAGCTCATTTGAAGAGCCTCATACACACACACACACACACACACACACACACACAAATAAATAAAAACATTTTTTCTTACTGTTTATTTATTCTTGACAGAGAGAAAGAGAGAGACAGAGCGTGAGCGGGGGATGGGTAGAGAGAGAGGGAGACAGAATCTGAAGCAGGCGCCAGGTTCCAGGCTGTCAGCACAGAGCTGGATGTGGGGCTCAAACTCGCAAGCCCAACATCATGACCTGAGCTGAAGTCAGTCATGATGACTGAGTGACTGGGTGACTGAGCCACCCAGGCGCTCCCACACAAAGGTTTTTAATGGCATATTCAGTTCCAAGGAGGTGTCCGACATATTGATTTGGAAATACAGTCTGAGTTGTTACCTTAGATATCTGAGCATTAAAGAATGCAGAAATGTGGAGTAATATTTTAAATCCTTTTTCAGGATGTAAAAAGGACAATTTGGAGAGTCTAATGCGATTTTTCATTCCAGAAAAACTTCCTGCTTTTATGCCATGTCTATGTCCCTCCAGCAAACATTGTTATGATCTTTTTAGCAGAGGACATTTACACCTGACACCGGCAGGATCCACTCAGCCCAGCTCCTGGGACAGCCCTGGAAAATGCAGGCAGTATGCTAACCACCTCCCACTTGTACCAGCAGGTGGGGCTATAGAGCTAGTCATGCTCCAGCAGGGTCCGTCAGCCCTGTTTTGCTAAAAAAAAGACTGCCTTGGATAACCACCTTTTATTTGGCACAACTCTGTTGGCCCAGTGATCAAACTGTTTGTGTGGCTGAGCCTTTTGGTTTCCCTATGGACTTTGTCTACCCACCATCACATCAGTCAACTTGATTGGAATTCTGTTATCCTCTCTAGCTTTTCAAATCCTCTTTTACTCAGGAATTGGACTCTTCTCCATGCCTACAGATATAGGCCACTCTACACATTTAGCATAAACAGTACCCCATCCACCTGACTCTTAGCTTCATCCATGCTTGTGCATATGCCGCATATGCTGAGGTTCCCTACATTTCAAAATGGACCTTCTCATACCTAAGGTGAGTCTCTTGGTCATTTATTAGATATCCTCTAATGGATTACTGATTGCTACTGTTGGATGTTAGTCCTTCACCAGGATTGGTTATTACCAGCACCGCCCCAGTCTGTTTCCTCCAGTTTATGTCTTCATTCTCTCACTCATCAACAAAAATTGCTGATATTCTTCTTGATGGAAATTTATAAAATATAACTTTGGCTGGGGCACCTGGGTGGCTTAGTTGGCTAAAGTGTCCTGTTCTTGGTTTCGACTCAGGTCATGATCTCACAGATCGTGAGTTCAAGCCCTGCATCCGGCTCTGCACTGACAGCACAGAGCCTGATTGGAATCCTCCCTCTCCCTTTCTCTCTCAGCCTCTCCTCTGCTCTCTCTTTCTCTCTCTCTCTCAAAAAGAATTATATATATATATATATAATATATATGTATATATATATAATATATATATATATATATATATATATTATATATATATATATATAGCTTTTGTTTCCTTGATCTCCTTTTAGTAGAACATCCCCCCATGTATTACTTTGCTAGAACTACCATAACAAAATAATGAAAATAATGCAGACTGGGTGATTTAAACAACAAATTTATTTTACAACAACAATTTAAACAACAATTTATTTTCTCACAATTCTGGAGGCTGGAAGTCCAAGATCAATATGCAAGTTTCTTCTAAGGCCTCTCTTGTTGTTTGCAGATGGCTGCCTTCTCACTGTGTCTTTACATGTTTGTCTCTGACTTAATCTTCCATTCTTTTAGTCATACTGGAGCCTACTCAATTTTAACTTAATTGCCTCTTTGAAGTTTCTATCTCCAAATATAGTCACATGCTGAGGTATTGGGGGTTAGGGCTTCAACATAGGAATTTTGAAGAGACCTAATTCAGCTCATACACCTTATTTTTCCAAATAAAAATAATTTTTATTTTTTGATACTCCATTAAATCAGATTTATTTTGAAGCATTTTATTTCAATTTCAAGTAATGGTCATGTGACATGTAGTTTAATCTTTGATTATTTAGGATACTGATAAGAAGAGGGACCTAATTTTCTCAATTTCCAGTGATGGATGTAGTCTCCTGCTTACTTATTTTGAAGAATCTGCAGAATTGTTTCAAAATTACCTATAAAGTAGTGATTTAAATTATTTTTTATATCATTGCTCCATAATTTAGAAATGGATGGAGAAAGAAGAGTGTGGTGATAAAAAGAAGTGGGCATAGATCTTGGTAACGTCATTACTTAAGAGGGAATCAATCAAAGTTTTGCCACTCTTCTAAAGCCTCTGACTTATCTCTAGGCTATGAGTGTGAGTCTTCAGGCCATGAATTCTCTCCCTCAGTCTCTTGTTCTCTCATGTGTAAACTCATTTTATCTACGTCTATTCCTCCACAGTTGCTTGGAATCCCAGCCTTTCATACTCCCTTATGTGCCTTGCTTTATTACCTTCTCTTTTCCAAATTTGCAGGCTCTTTTCTTGAGCAACTTTCTAGCCACTTATTTTTAAGATTTATTTATTTATTTTGAGAGCGAGAGAGCAAGGAGGGGTAGAGAGAGAGAGAGGGAGAGAGAGTATCACAAGCAAGGTCTGTGCTGTCGGCAAGAAGCCCAATGTGGGGCTTGATCTCATGAACCATGAGATCATGACTTCAGCAGAAATCAAGAATCAGATGCTTAACTGACTGAGCCACCCAGGCACACCCATCCCCTTCTATGCATGATTAAGTCTTGCTCATATATCAATTTTGCTGCATAAAAATCCATTCAAAATTCGGTGACTTAAAACAATGCCATTTATTAAACTCTTGAGTTTTAGTGGGTGATCTAGATTGGGTTGGTGGAGCAGTTCTCTGGTCTTACATGGAGTCACTCACAAAAGTGTGATAAGGGGCTGGGGAAATGACATCCTCATCCCGTATGCCTCAACTCATTACCATCAGGTGTCTGGGCTCCACCCTTCCACGATTCCACAGAAACTGTTCCTACTGAGAATACAATGACTTACTTAGTTTCCCAAACTAATGAAGGATTTTTGGATCTAACTTACTTAACTGTATTTCAGCTTTGGTAATAATATGGCCATTATCTTCATGAAATATTTTTTTTTTCTCATTGGCTTCCAAGAGTTCTTTATGTCTCTTTTTTTAATATTTTTAGTCTCTTCTCACTTATTCTACTCTTCCCATCCCCTACTCATTCCTATTCTGTACACAGAACTTGTCTCACTCTGTCCGGTCTCCCTAAGCAGTGTGTTCACTCCCATGACGTCAGTTGTCAGCTCTACTGTCTGAAGCAGAGAGCTTGAGTACAAGGTAGAGTAGAAGTTCCATTGTGAGAATTGGTGAGAAGTTCCATTGTGAGAATTCCATTTCACTGGGGTCACCCAGTGAAAGAGGAAGATCAAAGACAGAGCTTGAATATAAGAGAATAGAGCCTGGATCAGAGAGGTCGGGACAAATAAGAAGGCAGACAACAGGCAAGCAGGGAAGATGAATGGGGTGGAAGGTGTAAAATGTATTTGAATGATGGGGATAATCACTGTTCCATATGGCTCATATTGACAGAGTTGTTCTATGTTGCATGGAGGAGAAGTTTTATTTAAAAGGCCAGGAATGTATTTATTCAAAACACATTTATCAAGCATTTACTATATTCCAGTCTTTGTTCTAGGCACTTGGGATATGTCAGTAAAAGAAAGAGGAAAAAAGATTCTGTGTTATTATAAAGTTAATACTGGGGTTGGGGAGTAGACTGTACAAAATTAATATAATAAATAATGAAAACATATTAAGAGGTTATAACTACTATGTGAAAAAAGTTTGAAAAAAATAGCAAGGGGAATCATGAGTGCAGGAGTATGTTAAAATGTAAAGGGTGATCAGGATTGGCTTCTTAAAGTAGCATTTTAACAAAGAGCCACATAAGCCACATGGATACCTTGTAGAAGAGCACTCCAGACAGACAGAAGAACCACTGCAAATGTCTTAGGCCTACAGCCTTAAAGGTTGGGAAATAAAACTGCAGACAGCATCACAGAGGCCAGATCTTAAAAGCAGAGCAGAAAATCATTTAAATTCTTATGTGTACCAGGAAGGTACAAGGTAGGCTGGCAGTGGGCTTTTGGGCCAGGAGAGAGCTTGAGGTTGAAAAGAGGCCATAGTGGTGCACACTTACCAATTCAGCCCTGCCAAGGCTAGTGGTACGGATGCAGTGGAGGCAGTCTGGCTGCCAGGGCTAGAGGTGAGGGCAGCTAAGTCTCAGTGTGGTCCAATGAGGGCGAAGGCCATCACCCAGAGGCCATTCTCCTTGGTAATCTGGGAGTCTTTGGTGATTAAATTTTTTTAATGTTTTTTGTTTGTTTGTTTTTGTTTTTGTTTTTGTTTTTGAGAGAGAGAAAGAGCATAAGCAAGGAAGGGGCAGAGAGAGAGGGAGACACAGAATCCAAAGCAGTCTCCAGGGTCTGAGGCTGTCAGCACAGAGCCCTACGTGGGGCTCGAACTCATTAGCCATGAGATCATGACCTGAGCTGATGTCGCACACTTAACCGACTGAGCCACCCAGGTGCCCCATTAATTTAAATTATCTTAGGGGACAAGGGAGTCAAAAGAGAACCCCCAATGTAACTATTTACCCCAGGAGACTGAATTTTAAATTAAAGGGGAAAACAAGTTCTCTGCAATTGGAAACATTATATTTGTTTTTTTTTTTCACTTTTTTATTCTTGAACAGAAATTGTAACTTGAAAGCTAACTTAAACTGAGTTACATTTTTAGACACATGACAAATATTATACTTGCCATGTGAATGGTTTGTAGATGAAGAGAAACCAAGAGTTAATTGAAAAACTTATTCAATTTTTAATCATTGAAGGTGATGTATCAGCTTGTTGACAGTGTAATATTCATATGCATCTGCTATTTATCAAATATTTATTGGGTACCTCCCACATATAAACAACTGACTTAGATTACAAGCAAATTAGGCAGCTTTGCAAGACACTAACCCTGTACTCAAGGGGCTGACAATGCATAATATGAAATTTTTTGTTACTGGAAACATTATTAAATAGTCTTTGAAAATTTGCTTCCAGAGGGACATAAAGGTGAATTTTTTTTAACAATTTACAAAAAATTGAATAAAAAGTATGGAGCTTCCATAAACCCTCTTATGTAGCCCCCAAATTTCTCCTGTTATTAGTTAATATCTTGCATTAGTTTGGTATAGATTATGTTTGTTACAATGGCTGAGTCAATATTGATGCATTATTATGAACGAAAGCCCATTGGACTTCACTCTATGTGTTATACATTCTATGGGGTTTGACAAGTATGTAATGACAGGTGTCCACCATTATAGTATCACAGAGAGTAATTTCCCGGCCCTGAAAGTCCTCTGTGCTCTGCTTATTCATTTCTACCTCTTGCTAAATAAACCCAGGCAACTGCTGTTCTTTTTACTGCCTCCATAGCTTTGCCTTTCGTACACTGTTATGTAGTTGGAATCATACACTGTAGAGCCTTTTCAGATTGACCTCTTTCCCTTAATAATAGGCATTTAAGTTTCCTCGTGTATCTTTGTGGTTCAATAGCTTATTTTTTTTTTATTGCCAAATCGTATTCTATTACATGGACATACCATCGTTTGTTCATTCATTCACCTATCAAAGGACATCTTGGTTGCTTTGACAATTATTTTTAAACTTCTGTTCTATGGTTGATTTTTTTTTCTTACTTAAATTTGGTCCTTCTATGTTTTAAATGGAAAGGGACTAATATAATGTACTAGAACTTGTTTGATTACAAGTGGCAGAAACCCAAACTGAATCAACTTAAGTAATAGTTTCATTTACCCTAAGGTGATACAACACATGGAGCCTGAAGACAGGAACAAGGCTGAGCCTGGGGAACAAGTGGAACTTCTCTGAGGACATTTCATCTTGGTTGTAAAATCAGATTATATATCTGTGTATCCATCAATCGAGCTCTCTGTGCATACATATGTATGTATGCCCACATACATATGTCACAGGTTCTTTTCAGATTGGTTTTTAATTAACCAACAGCAAGAAACTCATCTGATTTTTCTCTTTTGGTACCCAAACCAGATTCCTGTGAAAACCCCCGTTGGTTCAGCCCTGGTTTCCTCCTCTGAATCAATTTATCATGCCATGGTGACAGGGTCAAGAAAAGACCACTTTCCCAAGTAGAAGGGTTAATTGGGATGGGATGGATGATAGATGGTATGTGGACAGAAGAAAATAGTGCATCTAAAACAGCTATGAAGTTTAACAAATCAGAATCCATATTTTATATTTAAAAAAAAAATTTAATGTTTATTTATTTTTGAGAGAGAGAGAGAGAGAGAGAGAGCACAAGCAGGTGAGAGAGAGGAAGACACAGAATCCGAAGCAGACTCCAGGCTCTGAGCTGTCAGCACAGAGCCCAACACGGCTCGAACTCATGAACCTGAGATCATGACCTGAGCCGAAGTCATACACTTAACTGACTGAGCCACCCAGGCACCCCCAGAATCCATATTTTAAATGCAATTTGATTAGAATTATATACAATGTCTCTGAATATGGAAAAAAAGAACAAAGATAAAAGTGACAAAACATTTTAGGGATTATATTTTATTTTTACTTTTCTAGATTTTACAAAATTCTTTTGCTGTTTGTTTTCCCCATGAAGTGATCTGTTAAAAATTAAATCCACATCCAGGTATTAGAATAATATCTATTGTGGAAAAAACTTTGTCAGTGTGCTTTTGAGATGAATAATTTAGAGTATGTGTCAGTTCCTTCTTTAGGTTGATGTTGGAGATAGAAGGAAATAAGACTTTTCAGTATTCTTTGGACAAATTAAACTCCCTTTATTATAAGTCCCTGTCTTGGTTTTCCTCACCTGGTTCATGAACTTGTCATTACAGTCAATTTGGAGGGAAAGAAAAACAACAAGTAATTTATGTTGCATCTTAAATCATTGGTAACATTCATCAGCTGATTAAATTGGCTGTATGGCTAAAAGTATCAATGACAAAGAGCATAAATATGTTGTGGTTTGTGTCTCAATACAGAAGGGTAGAAGTATTATTAGATAGGCATAAATGACATAACAACAGTCATTCATTGTCCCTTTATCGTTATTCATCTGTTAATTCAACCAGTGTTTACAAGTGTTTACTATAAACTCTCTGTGAATCTTTTACTAGTTTGAATTCTCTGAGGCCTGACTCCTGCCTTTTGTTGTATCTGTCTTTGTATCTTTAGTATATAGTGCTGCCCTTGCTTTAGAGTAAGGGCACAATAAACAGGCATTGACTCAAACTGAACTGGGTTGACTGGGGCAGGCAAATAAGGGATGATTGAAAGGTCTCTGTTCTTATGGACCTCTGTTTAGTGGGGGAGACACGACAGCAATGTGTTCCCTTTAATTGAGAACATATTATATGCTAAGTACTTTTACATAAAGCATCTTTAGACTTGACAGCAACTGTGTGTGTGTGTGTGTGTGTCAGGGTGGTGGTACTATATGGAAAAATTAAGACAGAAATCTATGTGTCTTGTCCAGTGATACCTAGCTAATAAGTGTTATAGCAGATTCACAACCACACTCTAAGAATTTTGTATTTAAATTTATTACTGACTCATATGGTGAGCTTGATTGGCTTGTTTGTTTTCCATTTAAAGCAGTTCCTCTTCCTTTGTATGCAGTCAGAAAAATAATGCTATTGATTTTCAATAATGCACTTGAATTGTTTTTCCAGTGGGATTATGGGACTCATTAAAATGTTCATGCTGTCTCATTTGTGACTAATAGCAGACATTTCATTATCAGGACTAGGGTTCCTTAATTAGCAACCTCTTCCTCTGTGTGACACTAAATGGCTCTGTGGGGGTGGGGCCAGTGACCCTGGCATCATTAATGCCATGTGTTAGTCAACTGAGCTCTAGTGCACTATAGACTCAATATTCCCTACAGCATCTCTTTGATTTGAATAACCATCAGCTTCCAGATCCTAGTATTCTTTCCTACTAATAATTAGACTCTGAAAACACAAGTGCCAGAAAATATATTTTTTTTAATATTCTTAAATTAAATATTAAAGATATATGTTTAGCATTTTTGTACACATAGTCCTGTGAAAGTATGTGTAGTCAGCAAAGCAATAACATTTTTAGAAATGTGATCTTACAGTTGAGAAGGGCTTTCTTAAACAAGAAGGGCTTTGGATCAATTCATTCTACAGGCAGCGAACCTGAGGCATTGTGACTAGATTACATGGAATCTTTATCATTCTCTTTTGTCAAAATACCTCTCTATCACTCAGTGATGTGAGCACTAACAGGACCTGCTATACTGAGTAATCATTCCCTTTGTTTCCTGCAATCACCTCTATTCACTGCCACGCTCTTTAGCAATAACAGATTTTTCTTAAATAGAGAAGCCTAAAGCTAAATTTATCTCAAAACTATTGCCCAAAGTGTGTTCAAAATCAAGAGCTCAAATGAGGCGGTGGAAGGCAAGAGAAAAGAATGGGTATCCTTACAGTTCAACATCTTGGAAAATAAATGTCTTTAGACATCAATCATCATCCCTTATTGGACACTGACACAAAATACCGCTAAGTCTGCTAAATGAAAACTATGCTTCTAGAATCCAGCATTTAATTCATCATGTCCAAGATTAAGAATCATCTTCATTCTTAAAAAAATTAAGTTTACTTTGCATATTAATTTTTATTTGCTTCGGTTAAGGATTGTGAAGTATTATACCTTTAGCCTTACTGAGGCATTGCATTTCTACTGTCATCATCAAATTGTAGTGTGAAAGTTCAAGTGCTAGGATAAAGGAATCTGGAAAAAATTTAAGCTTGAGATTTTTATTGTAATTAGTATGTCTGTTAATATTTGGATAGTTTAAGTATTTTTTCTAATAGAGAACAGAAAAATAATTACAAGTTGAAGAGTTTTGTTTTTCTAACCCAAATTAATGGAGAAGAAGTTAAAGGAATAGTTTCTAAAAATAAACTAGGAATAAACATAGGAAGTTTCATAAAAGAAAAAAATAACCCACTAAATATTAAGCTTTCTTTGCAGTTGTGTTTATATTATTCCAGTCTTTAAAATGAAAAGTAAATATATGAATGGTTTGAAAAGACTAAAAATATACTTTCCATGTGTGATAACAACTGATTTTCATTTTAAAGCAGTCATTCTTGAATATATCCTCATATGACATTCATTTATAAGAAGGAATCTACTTTTGATCTCTTTGGGGGATTTTTAAACTAAGAGACATTACAATCCTTGTTTCATCTCTGTCTTTTGCTAATGATTTGCCTGTGTCCTTGATCATAGTTTTCCAACCCTACCTTTTACTATGACTGTCCTTCAGTTCCTCTTTGTACCAAAGTGTCCCTGGCACCAGGGTTCAGATATTCTACAGACCAGGCTGAAAATTTCCATGTCATCGACTTAGTAAGTTACATTTCTATAGATGGTGGGATACTGCCACCCAAAAGAGGGCAAGACATTAACTGCTCAATAAATACTTGACTCAATTACTGTTCCCTCCCATATATATGGAAAAGCACTTCATGCATTCATTATTCCCTGCCTCTAATATAAAAGCAAAACATCACTGGGCAAGTGTCTACTTAGTTTCTTGGATAATCCTACTAATTGTAGCATGTTAGCATTTTGTTATACATTCTCTGAGTGGAGGGAAACCAAAATATTTTTCATATGAAGCCCCAATTTACAAACATTTGTAATCTGAAATACAAATATATTATTTGTCCATTTCTTCATTCAACAATCAGACATAGAACGTTCTAGGCACAAGTGCTGGGATCATAAAGACAATTAAGGGATAAGACATGGTTTCTTCCCCTCAGAGCCATTAGTCTAGGGAAATGTCAGACTTGAACAAGGAATGAAATAACATTTATCACAGCCACTTAATGCACAAGGATTAAACACACCAAATTGCTTATAGCCTTTGCTATGGACAGAATGTTTGTAGCCCCTCCCCACCCCCATTTCATAGTTTGAAGCCTAAATCCCCAATGTGATGGTATTTGGATGTGGGAGCTTCGGGAGATAACTAAGTTAGGAGGGTGAAGCCCCACGAGCATGCTTGGTGCCCTTACAAGAAGAGACTGGATAGAGACATTCTGTGTCTTTCTCAGCAATGTGAGAATACAGTGAGAAAATGACTGCCTACAAGCCAGAATGAAGGCTTTCACCAGACACCAGGTCTGTTGGCGTCTTGACCTTGGACTTTCTAGCCTCCAGAATTGTGAGAAATAAATTTCTATTTTTTAAGCCACCCACTCTATGGTATTCTTGACATAGCAGCTCTAACAGCCTAAGGCAGCCTTTACTGCTAAGATTCTTTCGGGACACAATCCCTTTACACATGGCTGTTTCACGGGTCTTTGATTAATAAGTACACAGGAGCAAAAGGAACCCAAGAGAATAAATAGTGAGAAAAGAAATTTCTGAGGAATATGCACTGTCAGAAGAGCCTCCATTATCTGAGTCATTCACTTATTTATTGAAAATATATTTATTGAACACATTATATATCAGACACCATATGGGATTTGCATAGTGATGAACTATGGAGAGATGGTAACTCTCATGGGAAATTTGAGCAAAAAAAAAAAAAAAAATCCACCAGTAGAAATCTAAATAGGATGCAAAATAGTACATAAAAACCTCAAGTTGTGATAAAAAAAAAAAAAAAAACAAATCTGGGGCTTATATTGTAAGCAAAGTGAAGGAAGAGATTTCTGTCTGTTGTGTTCACTAGGCGTATCTACAGAAGCAAAACAGCGTTTGACACACAGAAACTGCAACAATAAAATATTAGTTGAATGAATCTGAAAAATAACAGGGTTAGCTATATTAGTGGGATACTCAGTATCACCTCTGCTGTAACAGATTACCACAAATTTAGTGGCTTAATTAAAACAGTACAAGCTTATTATCTTACAGTTGAATTATTCGAGGTACAAAATAGGTCTCACTCAGCTAAAATCGAAGTGTCAGCAGGACTGACATTCTTTTTGGAGGCTTTAGGAGAAAGTTTCTTGCCCCCCCCCTTTTTTTTTTTAATTTCCAGGCAATCACATTCCCTGGTTCATGGCCCTTTTCTTCTATGTTTGAAGACGCCAAGTCCTTCTTACATTGTGATCTCTCTTGTTCTCTCCTCTGTGGTCATATCCTCCTGTTTCACTTTTTTTTTTTTTTTTTTTTTTTTTTTTATTTTTTTTTATGAAATTTATTGACAAATTGGTTTCCATACAACACCCAGTGCTCATCCCAAAAGGTGCCCTCCTCAATACCCATCACCCACCCTCCCCTCCCTCCCACCCCCCATCAACCCTCAGTTTGTTCTCAGTTTTTAACAGTCTCTTATGCTTTGGCTCTCTCCCACTCTAACCTCTTTTTTTTTTTTTTTTCCTTCCCCTCCCCCATGGGTTCCTGTTAAGTTTCTCAGGATCCACATAAGAGTGAAACCATATGGTATCTGTCTTTCTCTGTATGGCTTATTTCACTTAGCATTACACTCTCCAGTTCCATCCACGTTGCTACAAAGGGCCATATTTCATTTTTTCTCATTGCCACATAGTATTCCATTGTGTATATAAACCACAATTTCTTTATCCATTCATCAGTTGATGGACATTTAGGCTCTTTCCATAATTTGGCTATTGTTGAGAGTGCTGCTATGAACATTGGGGTACAAGTGCCCCTATGCATAAGTACTCCTGTATCCCTTGGGTAAATTCCTAGCAGTGCTATTGCTGGGTCATAGGGTAGGTCTATTTTTAATTTTCTGAGGAACCTCCACACTGCTTTCCAGAGCGGCTGCACCAATTTGCATTCCCACCAACAGTGCAAGAGGGTTCCCGTTTCTCCACATCCTCTCCAGCATCTATAGTCTCCTGATTTGTTCATTTTGGCCACTCTGACTGGCGTGAGGTGATACCTGAGTGTGGTTTTGATTTGTATTTCCCTGATAAGGAGCGACGCTGAACACCTTTTCATGTGCCTGTTGGCCATCTGGATGTCTTCTTTAGAGAAGTGTCTATTCATGTTTTCTGCCCATTTCTTCACTGGGTTATTTGTTTTTCGGGTGTGGAGTTTGGTGAGCTCTTTATAGATTTTAGATACTAGCCCTTTGTCCGATATGTCATTTGCAAATATCTTTTCCCATTCCGTTGGTTGCCTTTTAGTTTTGTTGGTTGTTTCCTTTGCTGTGCAGAAGCTTTTTATCTTCATAAGGTCCCAGTAATTCACTTTTGCTTTTAATTCCCTTGCCTTTGGGGATGTGTCGAGTAAGAGATTGCTACGGCTGAGGTCAGAGAGGTCTTTTCCTGCTTTCTCCTCTAAGGTTTTGATGGTTTCCTGTCTCACATTTAGGTCCTTTATCCATTTTGAGTTTATTTTTGTAAATGGTGTGAGAAAGTGGTCTAGTTTCAACCTTCTGCATGTTGCTGTCCAGTTCTCCCAGCACCATTTGTTAAAGAGGCTGTCTTTTTTCCATTGGATGTTCTTTCCTGCTTTGTCAAAGATGAGTTGGCCATACGTTTGTGGGTCTAGTTCTGGGGTTTCTATTCTATTCCATTGGTCTGTGTGTCTGTTTTTGTGCCAATACCATGCTGTCTTGATGATGACAGCTTTGTAGTAGAGGCTAAAGTCTGGGATTGTGATGCCTCCTGCTTTGGTCTTCTTCTTCAAAATTCCTTTGGCTATTCGGGGCCTTTTGTGGTTCCATATGAATTTTAGGATTGCTTGTTCTAATTTCGAGAAGAATGCTGGTGCAATTTTGATTGGGATTGCATTGAATGTGTAGATAGCTTTGGGTAGTATTGACATTTTGACAATATTTATTTTTCCAATCCATGAGCAGGGAATGTCTTTCCATTTCTTTAAGTCTTCTTCGATTACCTTCATAAGCTTTCTATAGTTTTCAGCATACAGATCCTTTACATCTTTGGTTAGATTTATTCCTAGGTATTTTATGCTTCTTGGTGCAATTGTGAATGGGATCATTTTCTTTATTTGTCTTTCTGTTGCTTCATTGTTAGTGTATAAGAATGCAACTGATTTCTGGACATTGATTTTGTATCCTGCAACTTTGCTGAATTCATGTATCAGTTCTAGCAGACTTTTGGTAGAGTCTATCGGATTTTCCATGTATAATATCATGTCATCTGCAAAAAGCGAAAGCTTGACTTCATCTTTGCCAATTTTGATGCCTTTGATTTCCTTTTGTTGTCTGATTGCTGATGCTAGAACTTCCAGCACTATGTTAAACAACAGCGGTGAGAGTGGGCATCCCTGTCGTGTTCCTGATCTCAGGGAAAAAGCTCTCAGTTTTTCCCCGTTGAGGATGATGTTAGCTGTGGGCTTTTCATAAATGGCTTTTATGATCTTTAAGTATGTTCCTCCTATCCCGACTTTCTCAAGGGTTTTTATTAAGAAAGGGTGCTGGATTTTGTCAAAGGCCTTTTCTGCATCGATTGACAGGATCATATGGTTCTTCTCTTTTTTTTTGTTAATGTGATGTATCACGTTGATTGATTTGCGAATGTTGAACCAGCCCTGCATCCCAGGAATGAATCCCACTTGATCATGGTGAATAATTCTTTTTATATGCTGTTGAATTCGATTTGCTAGTATCTTATTGAGAATTTTTGCATCCATATTCATCAGGGATATTGGCCTGTAGTTCTCTTTTTTTACTGGGTCTCTGTCTGGTTTAGGAATCAAAGTAATACTGGCTTCATAGAATGAGTCTGGAAGTTTTCCTTCCCTTTCTATTTCTTGGAATAGCTTGAGAAGGATAGGTATTATCTCTGCTTTAAATGTCTGGTAGAACTCCCCTGGGAAGCCATCTGGTCCTGGACTCTTATTTGTTGGGAGATTTTTGATAACCGATTCAATTTCTTCGCTGGTTATGGGTCTGTTCAAGCTTTCTATTTCCTCCTGATTGAGTTTTGGAAGAGTGTGGGTGTTCAGGAATGTGTCCATTTCTTCCAGGTTGTCCAATTTGTTGGCATATAATTTTTCATAGTATTCCCTGATAATTGTTTGTATCTCTGAAGGATTGGTTGTAATAATTCCATTTTCATTCATGATTTTATCTATTTGGGTCATCTCCCTTTTCTTTTTGAGAAGCCTGGCTAGAGGTTTGTCAATTTTGTTTATTTTTTCAAAAAACCAACTCTTGGTTTCGTTGATCTGCTCTACAGTTTTTTTAGATTCTATATTGTTTATTTCTGCTCTGATCTTTATTATTTCTCTTCTTCTGCTGGGTTTAGGCTGCCTTTGCTGTTCTGCTTCTATTTCCTTTAGGTGTGCTGTTAGATTTTGTATTTGGGATTTTTCTTGTTTCTTGAGATAGGCCTGGATTGCAATGTATTTTCCTCTCAGGACTGCCTTCGCTGCGTCCCAAAGCGTTTGGATTGTTGTATTTTCATTTTCGTTTGTTTCCATATATTTTTTGATTTCTTCTCTAATTGCCTGGTTGACCCACTCATTCGTTAGTAGGGTGTTCTTTAACCTCCATGCTTTTGGAGGTTTTCCAGACTTTTTCCTGTGGTTGATTTCAAGCTTCATAGCATTGTGGTCTGAAAGTATGCATGGTATAATTTCAATTCTTGTAAACTTATGAAGGGCTGTTTTGTGACCCAGTATATGATCTATCTTGGAGAATGTTCCATGTGCACTCGAGAAGAAAGTATATTCTGTTGCTTTGGGATGCAGAGTTCTAAATAGATCTGTCAAGTCCATCTGATCCAATGTCTCATTCAGGGCCCTTGTTTCTTTATTGACCGTGTGTCTAGATGATCTATCCATTTCTGTAAGTGGGGTGTTAAAGTCCCCAGCAATTACCACATTCTTATCAATAAGGTTGCTTCTGTTTATGAGTAATTGTTTTATATATTTGGGGGCTCCGGTATTCGGCGCATAGACATTTATAATTGTTAGCTCTTCCTGATGGATAGACCCTGTAACTATTATATAATGTCCTTCTTCATCTCTTGTTACAGCCTTTAATTTAAAGTCTAGTTTGTCTGATATAAGTATGGCTACTCCAGCTTTCTTTTGGCTTCCAGTAGCATGATAAATAGTTCTCCATCCCTTCACTCTGAATCTAAAGGTGTCCTCAGGTCTAAAATGAGTCTCTTGTAGACAGCAAATAGATGGGTCTTGTTTTTTTATCCATTCTGATACCCTATGTCTTTTGGTTGGCGCATTTAATCCGTTTACATTCAGTGTTATTATAGAAAGATACGGGTTTAGAGTCATTGTGATGTCTGTATGTTTTATGCTTGTAGTGATGTCTCTGGTACTTTGTCTCACAGGGTCCCCCTTAGGATCTCTTGTAGGGCTGGTTTAGTGGTGACAAATTCCTTCAGTTTTTGTTTGTTTGGGAAGACCTTTATCTCTCCTTCTATTCTAAATGACAGACTTGCTGGATAAAGGATTCTCGGCTGCATATTTTTGCTGTCTAGCACCCTGAAAATCTCGTGCCAATTCTTTCTGGCCTGCCAAGTTTCAAAAGAGAGATCAGTCACGAGTCGTATAGGTCTCCCTTTATAAGTGAGGGCACGTTTACCCCTTGCTGCTTTCAGAATTTTCTCTTTATCCTTGTATTTTGCCAGTTTCACTATGATATGTCGTGCAGAAGATCGATTCAAGTTACGTCTGAAGGGAGTTCTCTGTGCCTCTTGGATTTCAATGCCTTTTTCCTTCCCCAGTTCAGGGAAGTTCTCAGCTATTATTTCTTCAAGTACCCCTTCAGCACCTTTCCCTCTCTCTTCCTCCTCTGGAATACCAATTATGCGTATATTATTTCTTTTTAGTGTATCACTTAGTTCTCTAATTTTCTCCTCATACTCCTGGATTTTTTTATCTCTCTTTTTCTCAGCTTCCTCTTTTTCCATAACTTTATCTTCTAGTTCACCTATTCTCTCCTCTGCCTCTTCCATCCGAGCTGTGGTGGTTTGCATTTTATTTTGCATTTCATTTAAAGCGTTTTTCAGCTCCTCGTGACTGTTCCTTAGTCCCTTGATCTCTGTAGCAAGAGATTCTCTGCTGTCCTGTATACTGTTTTCCAGCCCAGCGATTAATTTTATGACTATTATTCTAAATTCACTTTCTGTTATATTATTTAAATCCTTTTTGATCAGCTCATTAGCTGTTGTTATTTCCTGGAGATTCTTCTGAGGGGAATTCTTCCGCTTGGTCATTTTGGATAATCCCTGGTGTGGTGAGGACCTGCAGGGCACACCTGCAGTGCTGTGGTGTATAACTGGAGTTGGTGGGCGGGGCCGCAGTCAGTCCTGATGTCTGCCCCCAGCCCACCGCTGGGGCCACAGTCAGACTGGTGTGTGCCTTCTCTTCCCCTCTCCTAGGGGCGGGATTCACTGTGGGGTGGCGTGGCCCGTCTGGGCTACTTGCACACTGCCAGGCTTGTGATGCTGGGGATCTGGCGTATTAGCTGGGGTGGGGAGGCAAGGTGCACGGCGGGAGGGGGGCAGGCTTAGCTCGCTTCTCCTTAGGTGATCCACTTCAGGAGGGGCCCTGTGGCAGCCGGAGGGAGTCAGATCCGCTGCCGGAGGTTTGGCTCCGCAGAAGCACAGAGTTGGGTGTTTGCGCGGAGCGAGCAATTTCCCTGGCCGGAACCGGTTCCCTTTGGGATTTTGGCTGGGGGATGGGCGGGGGAGATGGCGCTGGCGAGCGCCTTTGTTCCCCGCCAAACTGAGCTCTGTCGTCCGGGGGCTCCGCAGCTCACCCTCCCTTTGTCCTCCGGCCTTCCCGCTTTCCGAGCAGAGCTGTTAACTTATGACCTCCCAGAGGCTAAGTCGCGCTTGCTGTCGGAACACAGTCCGTCAGGCCCCTCCGCTTTTGCAAGCCGGACTCGGGGGCTCTGCTTGGCTGGCGAGCCGCCCCTCCGCCCCGGCTCCCTCCCGCCAGTCCGTGGAGCGCGCACCGCCTCGCCGCCCTTCCTACCCTCTTCCGTGGGCCTCTCGTCGGCACTTGGGTCCGGTGACTCCGTTCTGCTAATCCTCTGGCGGTTTTCTGGGTTATTTAGGCAGGTGTAGGTGGAATCTAAGTGATCAGCAGGACGCGCGGTGAGCCCAGCGTCCTCCTACGCCGCCATCTTCCTGCGCCTCCCTGTTTCACTTTTAAAAACTCTTGTGATTACATTGGAACATCAGGATAATTAAGGATAGTATCTTAATTTTTTTATTATTGAAATATAGTTGCAACACCATGTTATATTAGTTTCAAGTGTGTATAGCACTGTGATTCGACAATTCTATACATTATGTAGTGTTCACCATGGTAAGTGTACTAACCATCTGTCACCATATAAAGATTATCACGATATTATTTACTATATTCCCTATGCCGTATTTTTTGTCTCTGTGACTTATTTATTTTAAAACTGGAAGTTTGTACCTCTTAATTCCCACCTTCCTCCCTTCTGGCAACTATCAGTTTGTTCTCTGTATTTATGAGTCTGTTTCTGTTTCTGCTTGTTTTGTTTCTTAGATTCCACATATAAGTGAAATCGTATGGTGTTTTCCTTTCTCTGCCTGATTTATGTCCCTTAGCATAATACACTCTAGGTCCACCATGTTGTTGCAAATGGCAAGATTTCATCCTTTTTATGGCCAAGTAATATTCCATTATACATATATTTCATTACCTATGTATTTATATGTCATGTCTTCTTTATCCATTCATCTATCAACTGACACTTATGTTGCTTCTAAATCATGGCTATTGTAAATAACTCTGCAATAAACATAGGGGTGCATATATCTTTTCAAACTAGTGCTTTTGTTTCCTTTGGGTAAATACCCAGTAGTGGAATGACTGGATCATATGATAGTTCTATTTTTATTTTTTTTAGGACCTTCCATATGTTTTCTCACAGTAATAGCACCAATTTACACTCCCACCAACAGTGCATGAGGGTTCCCTTTTCTTCATACCTTCTCCAACATTTGGCATTTCTTGTCTTTTTTATAATAGCCATTGTAACTGGAGTGAGGTAATATCTCATTATGGCTTTGATTTGCATTTCCCTGATGGATAATCCAGGATAATGTCTTTGTTTTAAGTCAGTTAATTAACAACCTCATTCTACCTGCAGTCATAATTCTCCTTTGCCATGTAACATAATATTCCCAGGTTCCAGGGATTAGGATGCAGACATCTTTGGGGGGCCATTGTTCTGTATACCACAGTTTTCTCTGAGTTGTGATGTTGAAGAGCTAAGATCTGAAAGATGGAAGGAGCCAGTCACGCAAAGGCTATGTATGTGTGTATGTGTGTGCATGTGCATGTGTATGGTATGTGTACATGCATGTGCACATAAGCTAGTGGGGAGGCCATGCTTGGGAGACATGGGGATGTCAGGGGAGACAACCCTTTAATATAGTCTGTGGGAAGGAGTTTGGATACTATTCTAGGTATACTTGGAAGCTAGTGGTTTTAAGCAAATGAGTGATTTGATTTGTAAGAGGGTCATTCCCAGGAGAAGTTGTAAGTAAGAACAAAATGGAGCCAATAAAGACAGCATATATATATATATATATATATATATATATATATATATATATATATATGTAATTTCAGGAAGCCAGAACTGTGATGGTTGGGTTTGTAAGGGATGAGAGCTCGAGGCCAAGTTGTGCACTTGGGGGCCTAAGGAATCTGCCTGGGGCAGCCTGGAGCTCATTGCCTCTGCTCAGCTGCAGTTCTGGTCAGGAAAGAAGGGTTGGAGCGAGGTGGGTGGTGGGAGGATTGTAGGGGCCTGAGCAGAGGGTAGCTGTTTTCTCTGTGAACACATTCTTCACAGGTGAGTCTTTTCCAGATTTTTGGACAAGGCGAGGAAGACTTTATAACAAGATCTGGCTCTGTGTCTGCTTTTACCTTCTATATTTCAAAGAGGATAAATGAGAAATAGGGTCATGAGACCAGAGAAGATTCCAGGATCTAAGACACTGATAAAGATGTGGCTACCTAGAAGTAGCCACATTTGGCAAGCACACAATTTTTGGAATTTCTTACTCAAAAGTTTTATGGACTGAGACAGTTTAAATGAAAAATTGGACCTAGAAAATTCTATTTTTTAACCCAGAAAGAAGGAAATGCATTTCATTTTGTTAATGTCCACGAAACGCTGGTCCCATGGAAAATGTAGGAAGGAACTTTTCATTGTTTCTTCATTATAGGAGTAAATTATTATTATAAATTATACTAGATAAATTTCTTATTATAAATTATAATGGCAGTCCAGGGGACTGGGAGTATCTCTGGCATGTTTTGAGCCCCAGGTCACTGGGGATGCTCAGTCAATGCTAAAGCTCTGGGCAGCACCTGCATGGCTTAATAAATTTTAATCATCATCATCTTCATTTTGTAGTACTTACTAAAATGTCCTCAGGTAAAGCATTTTATCAGTGAGGGGGTCCATACAGTGCTCTTTGCTGTGTTGTGATATTAAGGCATTTACTGTGGAGACTGAGGAGAAACTAATGCTAACGGTACCCTCTGCTATTAAGATATCCGAACCTATTTGCCGTGCCAAGCATGGCCTGGAACAGGTGACTTGGCAGAGTCTCAGCCATAAACAGATGCTCATTTGGATGCTAATTAAAATTTACAAACCATGTGCCACTGTTTTCTTTTTCCTTTTTTTTTTTTTTTTTGTTTTGGTTACACACTTTGAGAAGTTATTTGTTAAATATCTTCCAAGTGTATCCCTTAATACCTGATTAAAAGCATTTAAAAAGAATGTACTGTGGTAAACATAATGCATTGTTTTGTGTATGCCAAAAAGGAGAACAGAGTGTAAGGAAATCTCCTGCAAGATATTCCATGTGGGATTATTAAAAAAGAACACAAAACTTCATGCAGGGGTATTTTAGGTGTTTGGTGGTAAGAGGTTCAAATGACACATCAGTCTGGGAACCTGTAGTTCTACCCCCTCTCTGCAGTTCTCTGCCTTCAAGTGCCACCAGGAGGACGCTGCTTTCTGTGGCAGAGGAGCTATGGGGTCCATTTTCCTGGTGTCCTCCCAGCTTCTCTCCAGTGACTCATGGTTCTCGGAGGAAGCCCTGCCACAGATAGCGAAATAACAGGGTCATCCTGAGAGAGGGAACAAACCACTGGCAACAGCAAGCAAGGCACATAGCAGAGTGAGTAGGGACTCCTCATCGAGAGCGTTTATGTAGCACACAGTTGGGTTCTGCAGATGGAAGGGCGAAAGCTTTGGAGCAACTGGAGCCTCTTTACACTGCCTTGGTCTGTGGAGATCAGAGCACACAGGTGGTAATGGAAGACGCAAATGAGGCTTTGTTTGCTTGGCTCAACTGACAGGGAGCTGGGATTGGCAATCAATGAAGACATATTTTCCTTTTTTCACTCTCCTTGATCCATTTCTCTTTATTCAGTCCTCTTCTGTAACCCTTGTTTTAAAATAAGCAGGAGTTAGGGGCACCTGGGTGGCTCAGTTGATTGAGCTTCCCACTTCAGCTCAGGTCATGATCTTACAGTTCGTGAGTTCGAGCCCCATGATGGGCTCCGTGCTCAGAGCCTGGAGCCTGCTTCGGATTCTGTGTCTCCCTCTCTCTCTGCCCCTCCCCCGCTCATTCTCTCTCTCTCTCTCTCTCTCTCTCTCTCTCTCTCTCTCTCTCTCAAAAATAAACATTAACAAATTAAAAAAAATAATAAAATAAAATAAGGAGTTACCATCTCACTTGTGCTTACAGGCAAAGGTAGAAAGAGGCTATTCACTGAATAAAAATAATGAACTTCATTGGGATTTTCATATAATGCAGGAAAGAAAGAAAGAATAGAAGGTTGGTGGTGACTGCCAGGGAGAAAATCCTGCTTAGAAAGTTTTATGGGGTAGTAAAGACCTAAAAATGAGCATTTTAGTCATTGTGCCATTATGAATTCTAGCCCATGTAACAACCTTAGAACTCTCTCCAATTTTGCTCCAAGGCATCTGGTAGAATTCTTTCATTTATTAAATCAAAAAATATTTGAATTTCAGGCATTGTATTTTGGTGTTATGTATATAATGAGCATGACATACATGGGCTCACCCCTTAAAGATGGCATTTCTTTTTTTTTAAGTCTGTTTATTTTTATTGAGAGAGAGAGAGAGAGAGTGCAAGCAGGGGAGGGGCAGAGAGAGGGGGGGAGAGAGAGAGAGAGAGAGAGAGAGAGAGAGAGAGAGAGAGAGAGAGAGAGAATACCAAGCAGGCTCCATGCTGTCAGTTCAGAGACCCATGTGGGGCTCGATCTCATGAAGTGTGAGATCATGACCTGAGTCGAAATCAAGAGTCAGACACTTAACCGACTGAATCACCCAGGTGCCCCACATATCATTTCTTAACCCAGGCTTGAGGAGAGGGCTAGGTCTGAACTTTATCCTAGGCAGAAGAGTTATATCATGTTAACTTTGGGACTATATAGATTTTACTGACCCCAGTTAAGGAATCATTCATAGTATCAAAATTATTATTAGAACTAGAAATACCCTTTGTTTGGTGCAATCTCCCAAGGGATGTTAAATGAGCATTCATGATTATAGAATAAATTTCAGAAGCTTGTATTTATGAACAAGGTATATATGTGTAAGAGTGCTATGAAAAGAATCCTTTTTCGTTTGAGAGATGTTTTCATTTTAAAAGCATGGTCCAAAGCACTTTGAGAATGTACTTTTATTTTCATGAAGAGAGAAATCTCTTTTGTTTGCATTTTATTGATCATTAAGAGAATAATAATTGCCCTTAAATATGTAGGAATACATTAATGAAGCACAAAATGATAAATGAGAATATTGGCAAGATATAAGATGATAAAAATGTGTATAAACATTAACTGGAAATTGTATTTGCAGTATGATTATAAGGATGTTTAATTACCGAGTCATTCATTCATTCATTAACTCTGATTGAATAGTTACTCTTCACTAGGTAATGGGAGTATTCCAATGGGAAGACATGATCCTTGTCCTCAATAAGCTCATATATATTTCTTGGAGGCAGAATTTCAAGGGAACAATTGTAATTATTATGAAAATGTCACAGCAGAGGTCTCATAGACTCGGCAAAGAGAGGGTCTAGGCCCTAACTGAAAAAAGTCAGGAAGGCTTTGCAGAAGAGGTAATGGTAGATTTAAAACATTAAGAATGAATATAGTTTTAAAAGTTTTTTTAGCATTTATTTACTTTTGAGAGACAGCGAGAGAAATAGTATGAGTGGGGGGGGGAGGGCAGAGAGAGAGAGGGAGACACAGAACCCGAAGTAGGCTCCAGGCTCTGAGCTGTCAGCACAGAGCTTGATGTGGGGCTCGAACCTACAAACTGTGAGATCATTACCTGAGCCAAAGTCAGATGCTTAACCAATTTGGTTAAGCAACCCAGGGAGCAACCTTGGGAGCAACCCAGGCACTCCAAGAGTGAGTATAGATTTTCCTTGGTAAATAATCAAGGGAAGAACCACTGGGGCAGAAATCACATTCTGGAAAGAATATAGAATGTTGTAGAATCAAGAACAGCATGCTAAATAGGGAGCAGAGGACTCTTGGGAGAGTGGTGGTCAGTGAGTCTGGATAGACAGGTAATGGGTGACACTAAGGAGCTTTATGCAATATACCAAAGTTTTTATTTAGTACTGAAGAAAAAAAATTAAGCAAGGAAATAATAAAATCCAATTTTCAAGTCAAAATGATCTTTCTGATGGTAGAGATAATAAATAAATGGGAAGGTTTTGAGGAATGTGGATTAGTTTCCTATGGCTGCTGTAAGAGATGGCCACAAAATTCATGATTTAAAGCACTACAAATATATTGCCTGCCAGTCTGGAGGTCAGAAGCCCCAATGTCAAAGTGTTGATAGGACTGTGTTCCTTCTGGAGGCTCTTAGGAGAGAACTGGTTTCCATGCCTTTTCCAGTTCTAGAGGCCGCCTGCATTCCCCAGCTCATGGCTGCTTCCTCCATCCTCGTAGACAGCAGTGCAGCACCTTCAGGGGTCTCAATTACTCTCTCTCTGACCCTCATGCCTCCCTTTTGTAAGAACACTTGTGATCACATGGGGCACACTGGATAATCCAGGATAACCTCCCCATTTTAAAACACTTAATTTAATCACATCTGCAAAGTGTCTCTTATCGTTTCAGGTAACACATTCTCGGGCTTAGCATGTGGAAAGCTTTAGGAGGCCATTAGTCCACCTGCCACAGGGTGGGAGGAGAAGCCCGAAATGGGGCTATCCTTTAGCAAACAGTTTCTCTAATCCAGATTAGCAATGAGGAGGGCTTAAATGAGGTCATGGATGAGCAATTTCACTCCTAGGTGTTTACTCAAGAGAAGTAAAAACACAGGTCCACAAAAAGACATGGAAAAAAATGCTCATAGCACTCATTACATCCAAATTACAGTCTAAATGTTCAGCAACAGGAGATTAGATAAACAAATTGTGGCATATTCATACAATGGGACACTAGTTAGCAATACAAAGGAACACATTTCTGGTATTAGCAGAATGGATGAACCTCAAAACATTATGTCAAATGAAAGAAATCAAACAGAAATGAACACCATGTGACTCCACTTGTTTGCAGTTCTAGAATAGATGAAGCTAATCTGTGGTGAGGACAATCAAGAATGAGGCTGATTGGGGCATATGGGTTGCTCAGTTGGTTAAGCGTCCGACTTTGGCTCAGGTCATGATCTCACAACTCTGAGTTTAAGCCCCGCATCAGGCTCTGTGCTGACAGCTCAGAGCCTGGAGCCTGCTTGGGATTCTGTGTCTCCCTCTCTCTGCCCCTGCCCCACTTGTGCTCTGTGTCTCTCTTTCTCAAAATTAAATTAACATTAAAAGAAAAAAAAAAAAAGAATGAGGCTGATGGTGAGATTTCCTGGAAAAGGGGCATGAAGTGATGATAGAAATGTTCTACATTTGGATTGGGGTGGGGATTACTCAGGGGTTTACCTAACATCAAAACTCATCAAGCTGTATACTTAGGACCTGAACATTTTATTGTTTATGAATTATACATCAGTTCGAATAAAAGTGCATTAAAAAATAAGGTAGTAGCAGTGGGGATGAAAAGGGGACAAGATCAAGAGCTATTTTGAATCTAAAATTGACAATAACTTGTAAGCTATTGAATGCCAGGGGAGAAGAAAGAAAAAGAGAAATGAACAGAGCAACAAATTTCCAAACAGCAGTAAGAAAACAAAATCAACCAATATGGTTTCTAGACACAGATTTCTGTTTTACCAGCACTATAAAAATAAGACACAAAGTGTTGACTAATGACTTACAAAAGAATAAATAAAAAGCATTTAAGAATTCATTTATTTTTCCTCTTCTTGTGCTTTAGTAAGAGGACTAAATATTAGTTATTAACCTCAGAGGGGAGCGGTGACTAAGTTTGGATCTCTGGTGTGAAAAATAGGGGTGATAGGATTCAAGCTTATTTGTAGTATATATAAATATATATACTTATATATATTATATGTATGTTATATATAATATATATAAGTGTATATACATATACTTTATATGTATATTATATATACATAATATACATGCATAATATATACATAATATACATATATAACATAAGTATATAAAATAAGTATATATACACTTATATATATTTATATATACACTTACATATATTACTTATATAGAAATATATATGTAATTAACACTATATATAAGTATATTTTTATGTAGTGTATATATTTATACATATAAGTATATACATAAGTATATACACTATACACACACACACACACACACACACACACACTACATATATATGTAATTAACACTAACTTTGCTGTATTCCAGGACCAGTGTTTGAGGCAAATATATTCAGCAATTAGTGTTATTTATTCGGAACATGAACAGAAGATTTTTCTTGAACTTTCCAGAGCTTTTGCCTGCTGTGAACATTTACATGGTCATCAATACATTCAAAGTGGTTTAAAGAATAAATTCAGTTAAGCTGCAGATTATCTTTAAAAGATGCTGTTATACTAAGTGTCATTCTAAAAATGACATTCTAAACTGTCTAAAATTCTAAAAATGTCATTCTAAAAATGGGTTGCTTTAGCGAATCTGAATAATTATTTTTGGAGTTTAATGTAAACAGACACCATATGAATCTCTGTTACAACAATCCCATTGATTAGCTAACTGCTGGGTTCTTTACTTTGTTCTCTCTGCCAACCCTTCCCCTACCCTCCTCTCTCCTGTCCCTGTCTTCTAGACTCCTCTCTCCCACTGACTTAGTAGGTAATATCCAGTTCTGCATACCATTTGTATGCTGATAACTCTCAAATTTCTAGCTGTAGTCCAGACCGCTCAAACAAGCCTCAGACTTACATTTCCCATATTACCCAGAGGCTGTAGCAATTCAAGGATTTGCAGGTTGAAACAAACTCTAACAGTATCTATTGTCTATAGAGTCCGCATTAGTCTATAGATTTCAGTCTGGAGATGGCTTGAACCTCTGGTTATGTAATACACTCCTATCTCTCCCCATCTTTTCATGCCTTCTCCACAATTTTCTTTGGGAAGCTTTAGTAAAATATTTTAGAAATCTGTACTTTTGTCCTGACCAGCTCAGTTTAGTTCCCTATACATAATAATCAGTATAACTACCAGATCTTTATTTACAATCTAGGTAGTTTACTATTTTAATTACTGAAATTTTATGTGTATCTGTGTCCTGAGGCAACTTAAAGAAAAGGGTATAATTTCTGAGCCTTTGCACAATAAATTCATGAACACAAAAAGCTGTTTTCAACCAGGCTAATAAAAATAGACTAACTTTAATTGACCATGAGCCACAGCTCAAGCTGAACACCTGCATCATATTGACCTTGTGAAGTCTCCAGTGAAACATTTTAAGCTAAAATTTAGCCAAGCAAAGTTTTCTACAATTTTGTGGAAAGTTGAAGTTTAGTACAGGTTTATGAGAAAGCAGAGTTAAGAAAATGGGTTTAAATGGAAGGAATGGAAGATGTGCCTGTTCTATCTGGAGAGTTCTTTTGGTGATTCTCTTAAGGAACCATGATTTCTTCATCTGTGCTTTTGCAAAACCATTTGTGAAAAGAAGAGTCATGGCTTCTGTGAATTTTCTGTTATAAACCAGAAGAAACATCCCATTTTTGGTGTTAGCTTGAGAGTAAATGGTTTTGAAAAATCAAAAGGGAAAATGCCTTCATGTCATGCTTTGAATTTTTACTGCACAGTCTGAATGGAATGGATAAAACATGAGAGGGTTTTTTTCTCCCCATTTTACTAAAATCTAAATAAAATATAATGCTTTGGGAAGACAGCTTAGTTGACTGGAGGTTAAAATTTATTGTCTGGGATATAATGCTGCATAATCTGGAGGCGTTATTATTCTGAGGATACACTAAAGACTGAGAAATGAGAAGCTGTCACTCAAGGGTAAACCTTTCTTTGAGGGACTTTGCAGGGACTTTCTATTGTTGGTCATCATTTACATGGTATGGTGCTGGGCAAGTTTTTTCACCTCTTCTGGGGTTTTCATTTATAAAATGAAATTAAAAATGATAATCATAGCCCCGGCCTCATGGGATTGCTGGGAAGATTAAATGAGATAAAATCTGTAGAATACTCGGCACCAAGTCTGACATACGGTCCCTGTCAAATAAACGTTAGCTTTATCCACATTACAACATCACCTTCATTTCCTATTTCAAAACTAAAGATTCCTTGTAAGAGTCTATTGCTAGAGGATATAGATTTTGATCTTAATGTCATTATTGTGTCAGGATTTTCACATCAGCAAATGATTTGTGTTCAATCAGACTTTCAATTCAAACTCCAAAACACAAAAAGGAAACTGAAAAATCCAGGGAGATAACTTTGGTTATGGCTTGATCTTGGAGCTCTAATGATGCTATCAAAATATGGTTTCTCTTGGGAGTGTAACTCTGTATCCTGCTGTGTAGGCCTTATTTCCAGTCCCACTGAGGTTTCAGGCTCTTGTTCCTAGTCTCAAATGTAGTGACTACAGAGTAGATGCTCCGTCAGAGTGGCTTCCCTTACCTCTTCCCCTTTCGCTCTGTAAATGTTTCTTGTATCCTTGAGTCTAGGCCCTTTTGATGGTTTGTCTCCCAGCCTCTTGTGTTCTAGAAATCGCTTTATATTCTCTCTTTTTATTTTTGCTTTCTGGCTTCTAGCCTGCTTTCTTTCTAAGAAGCCAGTCTAGCTTTTCACAGTCTCCTTAGCTAATAGAACACAGCTCAAGGGCCCCGTCCCCAGTAGCTGGGCCCATAGTCTCTTCACTCATGTTCTTTACAGGAATGTAATGTATACTTTAACATGTTTAAGACAATCAAGCCCGAAGAAGTCCCAATTTTCATCTGTTATAGCACTTACAAGACTTTAGACCAATGTATTCTTTAATCTTATAATAAAAATTCTTACTTTCAAAAAACTTTCTCCATGGGAAGTTTGAAAAACAAAAGAAACAGAAATCAGAAAAACACAAGGAAGAACATGGAAATGGCTACTGACCCACCACCTAGAGAGCACCTTTTACCTTCTTGCTGTCCTTTCTTCCTTCTTTTCCCCCTTCCACCTTCTTTTCTTCTTCCTTCCTTCTCCTCCTCCACCTTTGTCTCCTTATTTGAGCATGGGTTCTCATCTAAATGATATTGTAAGTTCTCCTACCCTCTGGCTCTTTCTTTTCAGTCTTTTCTGGATCTTCCTCATCTTTCTAACCTCTAGATGTTAATGTTCTCATGGCTCAGTCATTGGGCATCTTCTTCATCTGCTCGCACTACCAAGGTGATTTCATCCAGTCTGTGGCTTTAAATCCTAGCTGTGTGGTGATAACTCTAGTTCAGGCCCACTCCTTGAATTTCAGACTCATGTGTCAAAAGTGCCACTTGGCATTTCTGCTCAGATGTCAGTTAGGCCTGCCAAATAGGAACTGTTAATTTTTATGCCCAAATTTGCTCTTCTTGTGCCTTCCCATCACAGCAAATGGCAGCTCCACGCTTCCAATTATTCAGGCCAAAAACTTTGGTCTCAAGCTCTGTACTATTTCTTTTGCACTACACATCTAAGCCATTAGCAAGTTTTGTTTTCTCTACCTTCAAAATATTTTCAGAAACTGAACTCTTTCTCACTGCTGACTGATACTGCTTGGTTAAAGATTATTGCTTGCCTACATTATGCAGGCTCTCTGCTTTCACCCTAGCCCCTCCTTGGCAGTCTGAGGGATTCTTTTAAAATGTTAGTGATTCTTTTAAACATCACTCCTCTTTTTGAGACTCCTCAAGGCTTCCCATTCACACAAAATAAAATCCCAAGTTTTTATGATGGCCTAAAAGCCTCTGCTTTATGTGATCTGCATCCCCAGCCCAAACTTTCTCAGATCTCATCTTTCATTTTCTATTTTCCTTACTCCATTCTGGCAGGAGGCTTCTCCGCCTCCTCCTAGCTCCTCAGTGGTCTCTGAGACAGCAGTTGAATTTTGCACTTGGGTGCCTGCCTGAGAACATCATGGGTCATTCCAGGGCTTTGCTCTATCTTAATGGATACTTAGCAGTGGACTCTCGTACCAGTTTACTGAAGATTGCCATCTTTCTTCTTCTCTTACTCTCCTTTGTTTGGTTGTGACACCTGCTCCCACAAAGAAAAATTATACCTTGGCCCCACTTGGTCTTCTTTCCCCCCAGAGTAATTTCTGCATACCCAGCTTTTAATATCTCTCTCCTTACTCTGTTTTAAAAACAAAATATAATCATTGTGCTTTCAGGGAGCAATGATAATAACAATAATAATATAAAATAATGTTTCTACGGCACTGACCTACACACTTTGAAGGAACTCTAAACTGTCTTGATTCCTTCCAGATTGTTCTAGGAGAAATCTAGAGTGGTCAGGGTTGGAAATTTAGAATCAAAGTCTTTTGTTTTCTACCTCACTTACTCTGGCTCATCATGGTAATGCCTGTGTACTCTTGATGCCAAAAGTGGCAGATATATCACTGATACTGACTGAAGGTATTGTTGTCCTTCTGGAGCTGCCAATACCCAGGATCAAGGAGCCAACATTTCCCCCTAGTTCCCTGATGTTTGATATTAAAGGCATTGATGGTGCTGCTGTCACTGCCAAAGCTCTTAACCATGATGACAGCATCTTTCAATGTCCCAGTGAATTTATAGACTCTAGCTCTTTAACTATTCCTGCTTTGTTTTTGCAACCCACTTGTGCTAATCCCGGATGTTGAATAACCATTTGGGTGGCAGATGGTGTGCACATGTTCATACACGCATAATGCACACGTTCACTTGTTCCAACCAGGTGTCTGTCATGCACAAAACACGACTGTGGGCCCTGGAAATACAGCAGTTAGCAAGTCAGATGAAGTCTCTGCCCTCATGCAGTTTACCTCCTAGTGAGTGAGGTAGACAATAAAGCAAATAACTTGCTACTCTGCATCATTTCAGATGGTGAATGCTATGAAGAAAAATAAGGCAAATTAAGGAGGTTGAAATAAGATAGTTATTTGGGCCTTCTCTGAACTCACGAACTAATATACAGATCACACTCTATGGTATCAATTTAAAAAAGTTCCCTATGCAGTTGCAATTGGTGAAGGCATTAGACCCTGACAATGTACAATCTTATAGCTCTCCAAAACTTTAAAACTTGCTTCAGACTCCCATTTGGGTAGTCATAGGGCACGTGCAGTCTCGTTCTCTAAAAGTCTATTCTCTGAGTCCAATGACACAGGGACCACAAATGTGTTAGAGTACAGGTGGAGCCTTTGTATCCAATCTTCCCACTCTATTTTATATAAAAGTGAAAGTGACTTTGGATGAAAGACTTGGACACAACTCAAAGCAGAGTTGTTTGTCTAGATTTAGGAGCCGTGGGGGCTTTTAAAAGCCTTGGGTCACAAGACAGAGTGGCAATGACTAAGCCTGGCTAACTTGTAGGGAAAGGAAGGACCTCTTTCATCTGCCCACACGGCAAGACCAGTCTGGAAGGCCCCGCATCTGCCCAGCCCTGCAGGATCCTCTGTTGGTCTTTCAAATCTGAGACGGATGCGCTGCTCAGCTGAGAGAAGGTGGATGGCCGCAAGGCCTAAGGCAAATCAGAAAACTAAAAACCCATTCTGAAGTGATTTCTACAAGTCATGTCTTTGATGGAAAAGGAGGTGGAGCAAGAAAAGCCCTTGAAGCTGCAGTAGTTTTTTTCTTTATGTGTTTATTCTCTGTGCCTTGTGCATTATTAAAATGAAATTATTCTATAGTGAACCACTTGGAAGGAACCACTTGTGTAAGAATTAATATTGACTTTCTAAAAGTGTCAGAATTCATAGACTCAGCACTGTCAGGCGAGGCCCGCTCGTTATAACAAACGGGAGATGCCGTTCTCAATGGTCATGGTTTGGCAACAGCAAAGAAAAATGAGGTTTAATTTTAACTGTGTTGCATCATAAAAAAGAGGACAGTTAAATGTATACAGACTTATAAATATTTAAGTCAGATTTTTTTTTGACATCTTAAAGGAAATTTTACAAATGTATCAATTTGACTCTCCAATAAAAGAGCTTTTAAAAGAATATAGCGATATTAATTTCTAGTAGAAAGGAACACTTTAAAAAGAGTAGTGGAACCCATTGAAGTCTTTTCCTCTTCCAGAACCAGGACCACTTTAGTTCCCCGAGAGCACAATAGTGTAATGGTGATCAGATAAATTGGCACTAGACTGCAGTCTTCTTGCCAACAGTGGGACCAGGGACAAGTTTTGTAATCCCTCTGTGCTTTCATTTTATGCACATAGAGATAATAATGGTACCTACTTAGTAGGGCTGTTACACATTAAACAACTAATAGACAAAATGTACCTACGAAACTGTTAAATAAATAATAGCTCCTACTATGACTACTCATCATTATTAGCTTTATCCCTCACGTTGCATGATGTAAGAGACAGTTCTCCTGAAATCCCAGGACTCAAGAGCCTAAAGAAAATGAATTTAGAGACAAACAGAAAGAAATCTAGTGTGTCAATAGCACTAATGAATAAAGAGGAGTTGGAGAGGGAATTCCCTAAATTTTTGAGTATTATTAAATGTAAGAGTTAATCACAAAAGGGCCAAAAGACCAATTAAGAGAGAAGGTGGTGTTTGATGGCTTCTATTTGTTCCCAGCTCTCTCCCTGAAGTACAAGTAAATGACAGTTATAGTTTGCACCTACTAAATTTGGTATGTGAAAAAATGCTCTCTTGTACTTGGCTTCGAATTGACCCCTCCTTCATCTTTATAATTTAGCAGGATCCCAAGGCCTATCAATTAATATTATTACTTTGGAGAGCTCCATTTTCCATTCTGTGTTTCTGTTTCTAAATGTGGTCATCGAGTCTCTCTAAAGCCACACCTACATTCAGATGCAGAGAGAAAGTACTGAACATTATAGAGTGGGCACCACCGAAATCAAGTTCCTTCTTTGTACTTTATGTAAATGTATTCAGTTTTCACAACTTCACTTTGAAGATGTTTATTATCATTCTTGGGGTATTGGGGAATTAGCTGGCTTGTCCGAGATCAGCCAAATAGGAGATGATGCCTGTTCTGTTGATGGGACCGATTTGTCGATTACAGTATGACTTTAATTCACCAAGTTCTTCAGAGAGCATAGAGTTTTAGAATCAGAAACTCTTACTTCATTACTTACTAACTGTTTATTTGGCAAGTCATTTAACCTTCCTGATCTTTACTTTCTACTGTATTAAATGAAGCACAGACCAGCTGCCTACTTCAAAGGATTGTTATGAGGATTAGGTGAGATGATGAATGGAAAGTGCTTCAGAATCAGACAGCTCTGGTTTCAAATCCCTACTTTACCATGGAGCAACTTGGCCAAATTATCTCAACTCTCTGCACCCAAGTGTTCTGATCTGCTAAAAGAGCTGAATTATACCCCTTTTTTAAGGTGTCTCTTTTAAGGTATGATAATGTATGTAACGAACCTAATCCAAACACTAGAACACAATACAGACTTCATAGATGGCTGTGGCTAATATTTTTTTGTATAATTTAAAACATTTTATACATGTAATTCTAGGGGCCCAATCTCCTCATAACTCTGTATAAATTACTGAGAATGTAAATTTGAAAATGTGACATTTATGAACATATGGCAAAAATAAAAGTCTAAAATTATCCCTTTATTTTGCACATACATTGTCATAATTTAAGACTTTTTTCCAAAGCATCTAAACAGTAAATACATAAATTACATACATGCCCACCTCACTTAAACTCTACAAATGGGAACATTTTGACCTATTGCAAGGATGACTTACCATATTTGATAAAGGGTAGTTGTGTGTCTCTTGTAAACTGAAAACAGAAAATTTACATAGAAATTCAGATCAAGAGGCCCTGGGTGGCTCAGTTAAGCGTCCAACTCTTGATTTCGGCTCAGGTCATAATCTCACAGTTTCATGAATTCAAGCCCCACGTCAGGCTCTATGCGATGACCAATGCAGGAGTCTGCTTGGGGTTCTCCCTCTCTCTGCCCCTCCCCTGCTTGCACTCTCTCTGTCTCTCTCAAAATAAATAAATAAACTTAAAAAAATGCAGATCCAGCTGGTGGTAGACTGACAGTTGTTTTGCACATCCATTTTCCTGGTTTTCCTTTTTAGCAGAGTTTTGGCTGGGCACACAGCTGTTCAGCTAGAGTTTAAGCTTCCCCATCCTCCCTTGGCATGGCCAAATGATGACATGTCTGACAAAAAATATGAACAGAAGTGAGTGTGTCCCTTTCAGGTTTTGTCCTTAAGGCACTGTAACTGTAGTCCTTCTGGATCCCTCCCCCCTCTCATCCTGAGCATGGTTACCATCATGCCACACTTGGAAGCTACGTATTAAGGATACCAGAGTTGCTTTTCCAGTCTGGATTCCTGAAGAGCCTTCTGGAGTGGAGCTGCCCTATATTCCTGGATCAGATGGACGGTTCCACAGAAGGGACTTAAACATCCCCCGTGTTTAAAACACAGGGTCTTTTTATTATAGAAGCTCACATTTTGCCCTTTGCCCCTGCTAATACACAATTAAAGTCAGAGTCTGAAAACGGGCAACCAGCTTGGCCAGCTGTTCCCTTTCTCTGAGAGGCAGGGTTTCTGTCAAAGAGAAATGTACAAGGAAGAAGCAATGTTCATGGTATAAAGCTTTAAGGTTAAGTTTCATTTACAATTAACAAAAGTTAAATGAAGGCTTTTATTGAAAATTTTGACAGCTTAAAATTTCCTCCCATAAACCTGTAGATCTAAAACCTGCCATAAACCACAAACTGTGGTTCCAAAGCACACAGCCTTTTCATTAATGCAGATGTTACCTTTATCTTATTTAGCAACGTAATTCTGGTAATTTTGGCCTCATGTTGGCTGGGGAGAACTTACAGGCAGTGACTAATAGGCAAATAATTTAAGAAGTTGCTTCCTTAAATGTTTTACAGGCTTGAACCTTCTCTTTCTAAAAGATTAGACTATATTTCAACCTGTGGGGAAAAGCATTTGCTCAATTAATGTTTTGAGAAAGAATGTTTGAATAAATGATGCAGAAATGGTATTAATGCAGTAGATGATTGTTAAATATTCAGTGACCTTCAGTGAGAAGAGAAAATTATGCCTTTTACACTAAAAAATGAAAAGCACTTTCTCTTTTACCACTCTTTCCCAAAATGATTTAAGAAATATGCTTCACAGTTTACAAAACTGGGTGAGAGTAACTTCTGGGAAAAATACATAATTAAAAAGACAAACACATAGTATATTAATATAAATTTATGATGCCGAGTAAGGATTTAAATCACGGGGGCCTAGCAGTCTAATTAACAACCAATGTTTTTGTTTTTGCCTAAATAAGTTTTGTGATTTTTTAATGGTGATGGAAGTCACCAAAACCATGAAATCCATATTTGTAAGAGAAAGGAAATATGAAGTATCAAGTTCTATCTTAAGTGCATCTTTTTAAAATCAAAGAGCCTAGTCTTCCTTTTTATCATATAAACCACATCACCAGCTTCTGATGTCCAGCTGCATGAAAGCTGCATGCCTTTGGGATATCCTCAGGATCTGCGTTTCTCTGGAACCCAGGGGCAGGGACTATCTGAGCCAACCTGAAGGCTGCCTTCCATCTTTAAAGTTCCAGCAGTTCAAATTAAGAGCCCCAATCATCATAAAATCTAAGAAAACTTCTAGACTGCAGTGGTTTTCAATGCCAAATAACACCATGGTTATATTTTTAGGAGTGATTTTTCATGGTGAGAACTTTGCATTAGAACAGTTTTTCAATATAATTGATTTCCTGTACAATCCTGAGGGATCTGAGGAGCTTACAGGCTTTACGAGACTGCCAAGGAGTCCACAACCACAAAATGTTTAAGAAACCCTGATCTAGAGTATTGGGGATTAGTAGGTGTTGACTAAGGCTCAGCACTCCATTCAGACTTGAGGTGAGGGCTGGATTCTACTTCTAGCAGGGAACAGGCAGTATAAAAGTCAAACAGGATGCTGGAGTTCAGTATTTGCTTAGGTGCCCATAGTACTATTTAAGACCCTTCCATTTTCTCTCTCCCTGACCAACATGCACATTCACAGTGGCTAATAGAACACACACAACTCCACAGATAGTTTTAAAAACCTTGTTTTACACACCAAATGTCTCACCATTGACTTCCAAGTGATCAGTAAAATATTTCCATAAACTAAACTCAGTATTCGTATAAATTCAAGAAAATGTAATTTTACAGGAAAAAAAAGGCCAAATATCTAATTGTTGATCCTACCAGTTAGAAAATTATTTGTCAGTCACTAAGACATTCTTCTCTATGTCCTTTTGTCTTCTGAGAATGTAGTGCTATCTTCATAGGTTGTGTTGATATGGACATATTTTAGGCTAAATAAACTCTATTATTGTGTTTTATAAACACTTGGGAAAAAACCAAACTTTGTTTATACTTTGCTGAGCAGTTTTTTTCATTTATAAATCCATTTATGTTTGAAAACAAAATTTCTTACACATCCCCCAAATAGTTTACCTACCAATGAAATCCATTCAAAGACAAAGCTGTTTTGATTTTAGATCTAAATCTATCTATCTATCTATCTATCTATCTATCTATCTATCTATCTATCATCTATCATCTATCTATATGTCTATCTATGTATCTATGTATCATCTATCATCTATCTTTTCCTTTCTAGTAGAATGCAAACAGTCCTATTTCACATTCTTTTTTCTAAATTCCAGTTGAAATTTGGAACTTTGGGTTAAATGGAATGACTGGAAGGAAGTCTGATGGGGCTAAAGAAACCTGGCTTCAGATAAGACTCCAGAGCTCAGTAGCTGTAAAGATTTGACCACTTTACTTAATTTGGTGTTTCTCAATTTGGTGACATTAGAATTATACAAAAGCTTTAAAACATGTTTCCCGAGGCTCCCTCTTTCCCCCAAGCGTGGGTTCAAATTGTTTGGCATCTGGACTAGGCCTCCATATTTTTTAAATGTTTATTTAGTTTGGAGAGAGGGAGAGAGGCAGGGTACAAGCAGGGGAGGGGTGGGGAGGGAGACACAGAATCTGAAACACGCTCCAGGCTCTGAGCTGTCAGTACAGAGCCTGATGCGGTGCTCTAACTCGCAAATGGTGAGATCATGACCTGAGCCGAAGTCAGCCGCTTAACCAATTGAGCCATCCGGGTGCCCCATAGGCCTCCATATTTTTTAAAAGCTCCCTTTAGTGATTCTAATGGACAATCAAGGTTGAGATTATTTGGGTTTCAATACCCCATATGATTACAAAAATGTATCTGAATTTTCTATGTTCTGTGGTAATTGTTAAGATTAATGGAAATAATTTAAAACTATAGAATTAATGATGATGAGACCACATGACAGAAGACATCTGTATTCCTTGCTAAGCATCACTAAGTCTTGCCCATGTTTCAGTTTTAGTGTATATTTCAAAATATCTAAAGAGCAAAGGTTTACAGTTACCATTGTTATTTTGTTGCTTTACTTGTTTTTCAAATAGGTCCTGGCTTATTTATTGTTTCTCTTAGGATAAATAATGGAAACAATTTTATAATATTGTTAATATAAAAACTTCTTTTATTATTTATTTAGACATTAAAAATCAGAACCTTATTTATTTAAAAAAAATTTAATGTTTATTTTTGAGAGAGAGAGAGAGTGAGAGAGAGTAACAGAGCACTGGCTGGAAAGGGGCAGAGAGAGAGGGAGACACAGAATCCGAAGCAGGCTCCAAGCCCTGAGCTGTCAGCACAGAGCCTGATGCAGGGTTTGCACTCAGGAACCATGAAATTATAGTCTGAGCCAAAGTCAGACGCTTAACCGACTGAACCACCCAGGCATCCCCCAAATCAGGACTTCCTTTATTATGAGGTTGATATTTTGGTTACCATGTAAATATTTTTACAATGAATATCTTGGATTTGTTAAGCAATTTGATAATCTTGCTCAAGGTTTTGCACTATTATTTTTGTTTCTTTGTTTTTATTGATTTTAGAGAAACAAGAACATGCCCCGTAGGTTACTGGCTACATAGGATCATTTGAGGAGGTGTCTTGTGTCAGTTTCCTTGGAAGCAGAACGTGAGATAGGGATTTGGATGTGCATGATTTATGGAGGGAATGCTCACAGGATAAAGGGAATGAGGGAAGTCAGCTTGCACAGGGGAAGAGGCTAAGCAATGATGTGTCTTTGAGAGAACTCCAGCCTCAGTCTGATCCCACAGGGAGCTCAGAAGCATCAAAAACACTGCAGAATTTGTCCCACTCTGAGACAAGGGGGACACCCTTCTGTATCCCAGTGGCAGTCAGATTTTGGATGAAGGCAACTCTCTGGAGAAGACAGACAGCTGAGCACTAAAGCAGTTAGATTGGAATGTGTACACTGGCTGGTAAAAGAGGCCTAGGAAGGATACCCACCACATTTAATCCAGCATTTAGTCTCCTGATGCAAGTATTCGTCTCCCCATTTGTCGTATATGTTAATAATTTCATTCCTTTGCATATTTAAGAGTCTTGAGAGGATGAAAATTTCCTTTGAATGGGTCACATTTTAGGTTGACAGTTTGGTTCTCAAGGGAGAAAAGACAGATGTTTATTGAGCACCTACTAGGTTTTAGTCACTATGAGGTACCATCATCCTCCACAAATATTTTCTTATAATTCAAGGGATACTTTATTTTAATTTTTTTTAACGTTTATTTATTTTTGAGACAGAGAGAGACAGGGCATGAACGGGGGAGGGTCAGAAAGAGAGGGAGACACAGAATCTGAAACAGGCTCCAGGCTCTGAGCAGTCAGCACAGAGCCCGATGCGGGGCTCGGACTCACATACCGCGAGATCATGACCTGAGCCGACGTCGGATGCTTAACCGACTGAGCCACCCAGGTGCCCCTCAAGGGATACTTTAGAGAGAAACATTTGGTTGTCTGAGAACAAAATATATTTAAGAGGGATATTTTGAAAAGAAGGAGTAATTTCCAAGAAGAGAAGAAGCTATAAACTTTGAGGTCATGTACCAAATGTTAATATTTTTATGTATCCCCAGTGCAACATTTTTTCAGGAAATCGATGCTAAACACATGAGTAAATAAATGACACCAGGTAATAGAATGATGGCAGAAAAGACCTATTAGTAGAGTATGGCTTATTCATAGTTTATCCCAAATTTAGGGGAAGAAAAGAGAACCCAAAAGGTAGGGATTCGATTTAGACTGGAGCTGTGCAAGGACAGGATTTCTCTTTCACGAGAACTTTATTTTTAAAATTGAGAACCTACTGTTATTCTGAGGTATTTATCCTGAAAGATAATTGATTTAATGTGATACATGACAAATTACCAATCATGTCAATATTCTGTAGATTCCTCCTCTAGGAACCAAAGCTAGGACTTGTTGATTTGATAATCATAGTGGAAAACATTTGTTCATTTCCTTACAATCTTCCAGGCAGAATGCCCATCAGATTTTCATCAGCCTTGCAAACACATTCTTCTAGCATGGGACATGATTTCATTAAATTGTGCTGGAACTTTCTTCCGGGGTTGCATGAAACAAACTGCAGGTGTGAGTCAGGGTGTTTTTTACTTCTCTGTGCTGCAGACTGCCATCCTTGTAAACTCCAGTTTGCTGTCTAATCAAAGGAAGCTTCAGAAAATCCACCTTTTTCCTGTCATCAACAAGTCCCTCTACTAATAAAAGTGACTGGTCTGTATCCTGGGAATATTGGTATTTGGTTGTTTTTCATCCTCACATCTCAATACCAGAAAGATCCCCAATTTGCAAAAATAAACACCCACTTATTTCACTTCCCCATCTCTACCATCTAGCAGCTGTCGAAAACCATGATCTTCTCCTTATGGGCCTACTCAACCATTTGAAGTTTGCACTATTTTCCATTCAAAACATTAACACAGAAGCAAATGTTTTATTAAAAATTAGTGAAGTGCCAACCAGCTACAGATATGTTGATTTCAGAAATACAGACATAAGTATACTGGCAACTATGATAAGCCATAAGCTCCTTGGCATTTCTTTTATGGGTAATAGATTTACATTGATTTGCTTATCATCTCTACATAGTCACCTTGGTGCTATCCAGAAAAAAGCTGGAACTGGCTGGATAGGCAAGGTCACTGGTCATGGAACAGATTAAAGCTATTTGGTAATAAATATGTGGTTTGCCACAGTCCAGTGCTCCCACCTAGTGTCTCTCTACCTTTTCTCTTCTTGACCCATGTGACTGATGCATTTAACATGCCAAACACTATCCCATAGGTGGGGGACATCCACGTGGAGCAGAATAGCTATAACCCCAGTGCACAGTTGAGCTCATTTCTTTCTCATGAAAGAAGCATATCACAGTGGAATAGAAGATTGGAAATCTTAACAAGAGGAATACTCTTTAATCTACCGTATTACTTACTATTCACGATTCACTTTGAAATGTTGCTCCTTAAAGTGTTATAAGCACCATGTGGCCTGTGATATATATCCCAGTGCATCACAGTACTGTAGATGCTCAAACTAACACATCAGTAGGCCACTCACAGGAAGTGGTCAACAGTTCACCACTGATTCCTGCAGCCACAAAAGGCAGGATGGTATCAGTGGGGGCACGGCTAGAGGGGGGTTAGATGACCTGATTCTACCTGTGCCCCCAGGGTTAAATCTTTCCAAGCTACTTCAAAAGCACAAGACTAGATTAGATGATTCCTGGTCTTTGAACAGCAGCTAAAAATCAGTCTTAGACTCCAGTAACCAACTAAGTGTTCCACAGAGATCAGCAAACTCTCTTGTAGCCTCAGAGAGGTGAGGTCAGTGAAAGTGCACACGGTGTTACTGATAAGAACAACTTGGTGAACACAGGCTCTGTGTCAGCCACTCAATTGGGGATTATCTATAATCCTTTGAACAATTGAGAAGAGTAATAGTCTCCTTTTACAGATGAGAAAACAGACTTCAAATAACCAAAGTACTACATGGAGTTATACAGAGAACGTTCCTATCAAAGCCACACATTTTCTTTCTTTCATTTTTTTTTAATGTTTATTTCTGAGAGAGAGAGAGAGAGAGAGAAAGAGAGAGACAGAGAGACAAGGAGACAGAGTCTGAAGCACAAACATAGAGTCTGAGCTATCAGCACAGAGCCCGATGTGGGGCCTCCAGCTCACAGACTGCGAGATCATGACCTGAGCTGAAGTTGGACACTTAACCGTTTGAGCCACCCAGGCGCCCCAAAGCCACACGTTTTTAAGTACACTTAGAACTAGGACATAGGATCCTATGTCTATTCTTTTCTATTAGATCCTATTCTAAACTTTTCATAATGAACAACTGCGACTTTATTGCTTAACCATGTTGAGCCTCAGTTTTCTCATCTGTAAAATGGCGATAATAATGGTACCTACCTCATAGTGTTGGAAGGATTACATGACAAAATCTGGTAAAATGCTCAACCTAGTGCCTGGTAAACTGTATGCACTAAATAAGTGTCTGTCACTGAGGAAAAAAGAAAATCTTATTTTAACATGAGTTCTACTTTCTCTTTAATTGTTGTCTAACATAGATTAGTTTTAAAAGTCATTTAAATTAAAATTACTGTTTAAGGGGTGCCTGGATGGCTCAGTTGGTTAAGTGTCCAACTCTTGACTTCGGCTCAGGTCACGATCTCACAGTTTGTGAGATGGAGCCCTGCGTTGGGCTCTGTGCTGACAGTGTGGAGCTTGCTTGGGATTCTCTGGCTCCCTCTCTCTCTGCCTCTCCTCTGCTCACACATGTACTTGCGCTATCTTTCTCTCTCAAAATAAATAAATAAACATTAAAAAAAAGAAATAAAATAAACTTAACGTTTAAATTTTTTGAGAGATTACTATCATTCTGGAAGATACTTGTAGGCACTGGGAGGTATGCTCCAACCAAAACTGGACTATAGCCCATTTTTACCAAGGCCAAGGCTTCAAGTAGTAATGTATCTGCTGCCGCATAATTAATACACAAACTTTACTGAAATGCAAGTGTGATGGAAGCTCCAGCCAGAGACTAAACTGTGTTGTTTACGATGGGATGTAGGCTATGTCTCAGCATGTCCAGGAGACCGGTAAAGGCTACGTCTCCTGTATTTACTTGCCTGAAAGATGGAGAATTCTTTTGGGAAAAAACCTAGGGGAAAAAACAGTGCAGACACTCCAGTTTGAATTAGAGAAAGAAAAAAAAAAAAAAGACAGATTTGCAGGAGAAGGTTGATTTTGAGGTGTGTTTACTATGCTTTGGCCAAGCAAGTGGGCCATTCAACTAATCAAGATTCAAGGAGATACGGCGCAGAGCTGGCTTCAGAAGAAGGCAGGGAGTCATACAGGGAAATTTAACAAGAGTCTAAGGTCCCTCTCTGGAGCAGCAGCATTCATGGATCAGAGTCTAGGAGCTTACTGGCCCCATCTATTTTAGAAAACAAAATTTGCTTTCTTGTTAGATAAATTCCAAAACCAGCTAATGTGGCCTCCAGGATCCAGGGAATGTTAGAATCCCAGACAATGCTAAATCAGCAAACCTCCCCCCCCCCTTTTTTTTTTCACTGATCTACCTAGGAAAAAATAAGTGCTGCACAAAATCCTCTGCTCATGTTTTCACTTTTCCAGTGTCTTTTCAGGATGAGCCCTGACAGATAGTTGAATGATTGCCCTTTGGATAGTGCATGAAGATAGCTGAGCAAAGGGCCTGGGAATTCTGAAATACAGATCAGATGACATCCTTATAACTTAATTTTCTTGAGTTCTCTAACATTCTTTTATCTGTCAACATTACATATTAAAATTTTATCATGCCTGAAATGTTTATTCCTGAAGTCAAAATCACTCCAGGTTGCAATCTTAAATATATTGCTATTTGGTTTTACTTCATCATCCATCCTGATAAAAACTGGCATAACCTTGAGCCTGAATATTTACTGTTGTTGGATTAGTGTTTCTTACGGTGACACACCCATTCCATTGGGTAAAATTCGAAGCTGCAGCAGGCTGGGAGATATGACTGTCAGCATCCAGAAAGCGGGAATATAAATGACCATGATGCATGAACAGCCAGTTGTCAGGGCTTTCCTGGTCTCAGTAGGAATAGATTTTTGCCATAAACATCACAGGGTGTCTCATCCTGGCTTTATAAGCAAATTACACACATCCAGGTGTGCTGATCTTGTGATACACTGCTCAGCATCCTTTAGAAGAGGGATTCCAGCCTTCCTCTCCCAAAATGTTCCTGGAAGGGCCTAATACCTTGCACAGCTGTGCTCCATCTCATTTCTATTCCTAAAGAGAGGAGATGGGTTAATAGCTGTATAGACAGAAAATTGTTTTCAGAAGGAGTTGGGAACAGAGCTGTAAAAGCATAATGTCTTCCAGACCAACTTTTTATCATTCAGGCAATCATAACAGACACTCAGTATTAGTCAGAGAGTTTCTCCCCTTTTCCGATACTTCTTTAGAAGCCAACTTCTTTTAATAGTATGTCTTTATACTTGGCTTCTCAAGCAGGAGATCCATCTTAATACGCATAAAGTGAACTTTCTTTATCAATAGTCTTGTCTCAGATTTTCCTATATCTGTCCCTCTCTTCCATCTATGATAATTTTAGATTCTCAGATCTCATTTTCTTCTCACACCTCTTTTGTCTTTGTATCCACCTGTCCATAATATCTTTATGACTCAGTACTTACCTACATCAACTCCATGGTAGATTGGGTTTGTCGGTCTCTTCAAGTGTGTGACTTTCCTTCTACTTTTTTGCTTGTGTCTATGGAATCTGATCACATGAATCTGTTTAAAACTTTCTTGGCTTTATTTCAGGTTTCCTTGTCAAGTAAAGTTCCTCTTATTATACAAGTTCCAACTCTTCACTGACTTTTGAGAGACAATGTGTACTTGTCATTCAGACCCAACCTACACCATTCATGCTTATAAAGTTATCCTTATTTCGTTGAATTAGTCTCAATATACTCACCTTATTTTTAAGTTCTCTACTGACATTTTTCTTGGGTGATTTTTTTTCTCACTGGTTTAAAAATCTGAGCCCTAGCCTTCTAAATGGAGCCAACTCTCATTCTTAAGAAGAATCATCTCGATATTTTGGGGTCACAGTAACACACAAGGGGAGCTGTTTCTGCCATAGAATTTTGTTGAGAACTACATAACTAGCCACCACTGACTTCATTTATCAGACATTCAGCTCTTCCTGCTCCTGAGAAAAAAGACCCAATGGGATCCTAAGGAATGACTTAATACTATGATTATTCCACAGAATCCACAGACACACATCATCTTTGTTTCTCTCTTTGTTAAAATAGGTGTTACTTGGGGCGCCTGGGTGGCTCTGTCGGTTAAGCGTCCGACTTCGGCTCAGGCCACGATCTCGCGGTCTGTGAGTTCGAGCCCCGCGTCAGGCTCTGGGCTGATGACTCAGAGCCTGGAGCCTGCTTTAGATTCTGTGTCTCCCTCTCTCTCTGACTCCTCCCCCTCCCCCCCCCTTCATGCTCTGTCTCTCTCTGTCCCCAAAATAAATAAACTTAAAAAAAATAGGTGTTACTTTCTACTATTTCAGCCATTTGTTGTTTCTTAGGCTTATATAGTAAAAGCTGTCTTTTTATCTTCCCTTTCCCCAATAATGTTACATATATCTTTTGAGCTGATTTTAGGATGTTTACATATATTTCATGGCAGATAAATAACTGTTTGACTAGAAACTTCAGCTGAAACTATCAGAAATCTTCCACAGAGCTACAGCATTAGACGAAAGGCTCAGGTAGGTGTCATTTCCAGTCTGTCTGATCTGTTCTGCTCAAAGTGGCAGTGTGTTAAGGAGTAATGTTATAACGAAAGCGCCATCAGAAATAAAATCACGTCCCTGGAAAGTTAGGACTAAAAGGAACCTGAGTATTCTAATTCCATAATTTTAGGATGAGGAAACCAAAGTGCAGAGAGGTTGCTTGTCCAGGATTTCAACAAGGAAGCAAGGCATAACAGAGTGCATATTGCTTCCATGACATTTAGTGATATCCCATTTATCAGTATTCATATACTCAACATAAGATCCTTTCCCAAATACTTGGGGCTTATTTTTCCCCACCCCCCTGCCATTTTATCCATATAAGGAAAGCTTTTTGATTGATTGATTGATTGATTGATTGATTTTTGAGAGAGAGTGTGCCCACACATGCAGGAGCAGGGGAGGGGCAGAGGGAGGGGGACAAAGAATCTTAAGCAGCCTCCATACCCAGCATGGAACCCAACTTGATCTCACTACCCTGAGATCATGACCTAAGCTGAAATCAAGAGTCCTACGCTCAACGGACTGAGTCACCCAGGCACACCCCTTTCTGACTTCTTAAAGGAAAATATTGGACTTTTTTTAGATGTCTCTGTTCATAACTTTACAAATACAAATTATTATCTGGTGCAGTATGATTAGGGAGCATAAGTTCTATTTGTTTAGTCACAGCAATAAAATAAGACCTGGAACTGTTCTATTGTTTTTTATCATGCCCCCAAATAGCTTTTCTCAAACTTTCCTGAATCTACTTACCCCTCCTTCCTTCCCCTCTGGTCACACATTTAAGCTTGCCACTTCTAATCTCCTGTAGATTGAGAAATATTCAGGTAAATATTGTATGTTAAGTAATAATTACTAAAGCTCTTAGTGAGTGATCAGGAACGTAATACAGGCTTTCATGCTACAATAGCCCCTTTTCTGTTTATTTTTTTAAATCTGGGTGATGATCTTGTGATCTCCAAGGAAGGGGAGAATAAGGCATTTCTTTCACTTAACCCTACTGAGAGGGTATCAGTATTCACCCAGAACACTTGGTTGAAGAGGGTTCCTATCCGTGTATTTTGAATGAATCCCCAAAACGCTAGTATTTGAATTTACAGGCCTGAAACAAAACTGAAATTCCACTCTTCCAAAAATATTTTAATTGATAATTTTGGATTACCTCTCATGTGCTATGATTTTCCTCAGACCAATTAACAACTCCATTTAGAAAAGAATGAACGGGTGCACTCAATTCAGAGCTGTAGTGTGAGATGTATCCAGAGGCCCAATGCTCTTGATCTAGGTGAAAGAAGCACTTTGTGAAGGATGCTGGCTTCCCAGGCCTTCCCTCTGCTGAGCAGGTAAATGGAAATAGCAGAGAATGGCTGGCAGAACAGAAACACCACTGGACAGGTCTCTCTTTGTGAGTAATGAAGTACTATTCCTTCTAAATGTCAGGGTTCTCCAGACAGGGCAGATGCTTTTGGTGGTTTTTTTTTTTTTTTTTTTTTTTTTTACATATTGGTTTCTCACGTTAGAAAGAAATATCTCTCTCTGTCTCTCTCTCTCTGTGTGGTTTCTCACGTTAGAAAGAAATCTCTCTCTCTCTGTGTATATAAATACCTATGCATTTCCAGATAGTGATTATAAGCAAAGTAAAGGAGGAAGATGTATTTCTTTTTTCTCTAATTTCTTTTTGTCCTTGGGTACAAATATTTCACTCCTCTGTTTACTCAAATATTAAAGTTAATTTCAAAATGGAGTGTCAACTCATTTTTGGCACTAGCTTTTCTAAAAGAGAATCTTTGTTTTTAATATTCTTTCTTTCTTACACAGGAACATTCATGTTAAGTGATACTGAATGCTATGAAGTTCAGTGATTACTTAGAATTCCTCATTTAATTAATGTCATGTGGTATTTCTGTTTGGCAATTAATTTATTAGACCTTGTATATTTGTTCTGAAATATTTTGTCATTAATATATTTAGAAACTTGATTCTGTTTTACTTTAATGTGATCAGTTGTGGTCTTGGAGGCCCTGAACAGTCACAGGCTGAACTGAAAACCTGCATTTAGGCACTGCATCTCACAGCCAACTGAACATACAGTTTGAGCCTTATGTGCTCATCAATGTGCCTGGTAAGAGAGTGAATACATGCTATATTTTCAATCTGTATCACTTGTTAATAATATCTGCCACTTGGTTGTTTAAAAAATATATATTATCAACTATGATCCTTTACTCTGGATGACAGTACTATTTTACTACTGTATTTGGTGTTCCTATAGATTTTATTTTAGAAAGAGAGTGACCTTATCTATACAAGTTTTTAAACCGTTACATTAGGGCTCTGTGGCTCTTTTCTCTCTTATTCATCAATGTTTCTTGTTCACAGTAATGCAAATGGGTTGAGAGAGAGAGAGAGGAGGGGAGGCGGGAGGGCAGCAGGGAAGGGGGAAAGACACAGTAGTGTGTGCTTTTTGAAATAAAGGAAAAATACTTGAACACAAAATGAACATGTACAAAGAAGAAAAAGACAAATGAAAAGTAAATATGATTTGAACTGTAATAGGAGATGGAACTAAAGTTCTATATTTTTCATGATAATAAAAACTTTTATGAAAAAAATTTTAAAGACATGCTATGTATTTCAAGTAATAATTTTTAAAGTATTAAGCTACTTGAATTCCTAGTCATTTAATAAACTAATAACAGAATTTCAAAAGCCATCATTTTAGGAAAACATAATCTTAGATTTTCAAGTGATTATGATTCTGTTTCTTGACACAGAATCCAAAAGAGTTGACTGCTGTATACCTAGCCTCCCACTCCCTACCATCCCCAGGCTGGTCGCTAGTGTTAGGAGTAAGAGCAGAGACCCAGCAGGAATAAACACAAAGAAAACGGGGGCTTAGGAGGTGGACAAAACTGTTTTCTATCATAGGTGGAAAACTTCTTGGAGAACTGTCAAAGCTTAACCTGAGGCCAGTCTCTGGGAATCTATGACCACCTTAGAAAATAGGAAAATGTCTAGACTGTCATTTCAAAACATATTAGTCACCAAAAACTTTGCATTTATTATTAAGATCTCACAAAAATAATGATTTCGCTCTGCCACATTGACATTGTTTACTCCCTATTGGCTTCTGACCTTATCCTTCCTTCTCATTGCTCAACTTGTGCTCCGGCTTTCCTGAATTCCCAGCAGTCTGACATGCCCAGAATGATCTCAGGTTGACTCTGACTATCCTGTGTGACTCTGGTTATTTTACCCATCCCTGACTTCCCCACCATCTAACTTTTGAGCCCAGGACTCCTGAACTTTGAACCTTGTATTGTTCCAAATGGCCTCTCTCCCTAGGATGAAAGGACACTTAATTCCCTGGGAGAAAATGAGTATTTAGTTTTGGTCTTTCCTTCCTGGTCTTCCCTATTAAGGGTCACCAGCTAAATCCTACCTGCATTTCTCTGCTGCCATTTTTTGGTCACATTATTCACTATAGTATGCATTAGCTTTTTAGGTCCCATATATTTCATGGAATGTCAAAAGAACTGTATACCCCTTTCTTTCATTCCTAGTCTCTAATACACTTATGCATGATTCAATCAGCCAAAAAATGGTTAAAGAGCCAATAACGTACTCATAATTGTGGTAGGCATTTGGGCAGACATTACAGGACAAATATGTCAGTGTTGTTGGCTTTAAGGAGCTTATTTTATTCAGTATCATTGAGATAAAAGTTAAATTTGTGGGAACGGACTGGCCCTTTTGACCAAAACACACACAGCTCTGCTCTACCACATGAGTAGAGAAAAGCCCCCAGGAGGAGAAGCCCTGACAGAGGGGATTACAGTTCAATCAGACTCTGACAATTTCTTAGCTGGAGTTGTTTTCTTGCATATTGCCTCTGCTACTTTATCCTGTGTCTTGCCCCCACCTCCCCCAGGCCAATTGTACCGCAAAAAGCCCTTCTCATATTCACTTGAGCATAGTAGATACAGTTTTTCATATTCAAAACATATTATTAAATAGTAGGTAAAACAAAATGTTAATAAACAACAACAATCCTTATATTGTACTGCATGTTTTGCTGGTGATGGTGGTGTATATGATAAAAGGAGAGACCATGGAGTTTTGCAGAACAACTACACGTCAAGAGGGTTGTAAGTCATGAATAACACATCATAGTTCAAGGTCAAGTCTTTCCTTTGCTCTTATGGGATCCAGTAGAAAAGTAGTCTCCCAATTCTAAGAATACTAGCAAAAGGAAAACAGACATAATCCACGCTAAAATCTTTCACATTCTAGAGCAACATTTACCATAAAGCTTTCTTTGGGTTGGAAGACATATGCAGCTTTACTAGTCCCTCCTTCTCACTCCCTACCTGCCTGTTGACCATGGAGACCATCGTGTTTTCCAGCATTCTGGAACCCATCAATGTGAATAACATTCTCCACTGAAAGACAGACAACAACGGATAAGATCAAGCCTTTTCTTATTTTAGCCTTCTAAGCATGTCTTAGATGCAAAGGGAAATTCATTTCAAATTTCTCTTCAGGTTTTGCTTACTTTACAACTGATTTAAAGGCACTGAACATTAAATAATACTTTACCACATTCTGGATTAGGTTTTCAGTCTTGCTTTTCCAAATAACTTTAAATAAAAGATTTTTGGCCAAATCTAGAGTTAACCACACAAATATTCAGGATGAAGTGTTAATGTCTGCTTACTGAAGTTTACGTATGCAGACAATGATGGTGGACTACTGTGACAGGTAGTCTAGCCTTCATTGGCAGACCTTTTTTAGCTATTTGCAAATCAGTGTCTGCTAAACCATATTCTCCAGTAGGTTGCATGATCTTTGACGCTATTCTGATCAAGAACTATCTCTGCCATGATGTTCTTCTACTCTCAAGGACTCAATCTCCAGACAATTGCTTCTAGGCTCACACTGAGAATTTTGGAATGAAGGTGAGAGGGCCTGAGAGCATTTTTCCCATGGTAGAGACTGGGGGCATCTGTTTTTCTGCCTGCTCGTTCTTCATTCCTACAATGTCCAATGCCCGTGGGCTGTTGACCCTTTCTTGGTCCTTTGACTATATCTATCTAGCTGCCCAGTCAACTTGTAAAGATATTGTTTGCATGGACTTTGAGCTTTTTGACACCTTCTGGTTTTGGATGTTTGCCCACTTGAATTGGACTCACCTACTGCCTACTTTTCTTGTTCACATAGAGACTACTTCTTGGTCTTGAAGTCCTTAATCTGCTGCCTCTCATGAATATAAAGAACAAGCTGATTTTTAGATGATTAAATGTCAAAATTTCCTGCAATTATGTCCTTTCCTATAATATCCTTGTAAAATCCAGCCTCTCCCTTGTGGTTGCAACTATGTTGCTTAGTTATCTCTATAGTAATTTTTCAGATTCATCATGTGAATTTCAGTCTTTATATACCTGTTTCAGAAATCTTAAAATGAGATGTGCTTGATTTGGGTATGAGAAGACTGATTACCATTTAAGAATGCATTACTGATCAGATCATTATTGGAATGAGGAATAGCGCTTACAGGGTTTCTTTTGAAAATAGAAATGAAGCATAGTATGCTTGGTGTCCATGGCAGCCAAACCTTTATTTGTGAAAATGTTGTGATGTTAATGTCGTTTTTAAATTAGGTTTTGGGAAGTTGGAAAAGAACATGGAATAGAAGAAAAATAACGGCATTAGACAGACTTAGGTTTTCAGGTCAGTACTGTTTGCTTACTCTCTAGGGTAAGACATGTCACTTAACATTTCTGAATATTGATTTCTTCCAGACTCCATACAGTAGGTTAAAGAATCAAGTGAGACGATATGTACAAAGAGATATACAAAGAGTCTAGCATAAACTCTTAGACCAAAATAGGTCTTTAACAAATATTACCAACCCATACCCTGTTATATCAAACCAAACCCTCTATTTTTACATGACCACTACTCTACACACAAATTTGATCATGCCAATTTCTTTCTTGGACCTTTCAGTACCTTAGTATGAAGTAAGAACTCTTAGAATGGAGATAAAACAGCATGGCCACAGTATATTATTTTATTCATTAAAGTACCTGAAACATAATAGTGTGCATGTTCTGGAGGCCATTCCTTTGTACAGATGGTCATTCTTTCTGCTGGACTATCAAAGGGAGAAAAGAGCATAGCTCTTCTGAGTGTACAATATACATTGTTTGTTGGGGTAGAAATTAACCTCTATGTCCTCAGTTCCGATGCAACTCCTGGGTGGAAGTAGTGGACGTGGTCACTTGGGTGCATGTGTGGAGAGTTCAGGAGAATGATTTTGCCAAGTCTGTGTATCTCTGTGTCTCATTCCTTTGTCCCTCCCCCGCTCTCTCACTGAATCTCTTTCAGCTGCTCTCTTTCTTCACATTGGGAAACTCTTTCTAGACTAAAATTAAGAAGCTGTCTTTAAATCACAATGCATTCTCCCCAGGTCTATTGCCCATTTACAAGAGTCTTAACATTAGCCTGAGTCATATGCTTTGAACCTATTTTTTTTTTTTTATGAAATTTATTGACAAATTGGTTTCCATACAACACCCAGTGCTCATCCCAAAAGGTGCCCTCCTCAATACCCATCACCCACCCTCCCCTCCCTCCCACCCCCCATCAACCCTCAGTTTGTTCTCAGTTTTTAACAGTCTCTTATGCTTTGGCTCTCTCCCACTCTAACCTCTTTTTTTTTTTTTCCTTCCCCTCCCCCATGGGTTCCTGTTAAGTTTCTCAGGATCCACATAAGAGTGAAACCATATGGTATCTGTATTTCTCTGTATGGCTTATTTCACTTAGCATTACACTCTCCAGTTCCATCCACGTTGCTACAAAGGGCCATATTTCATTTTTTCTCATTGCCACATAGTATTCCATTGTGTATATAAACCACAATTTCTTTATCCATTCATCAGTTGATGGACATTTAGGCTCTTTCCACAATTTGGCTATTGTTGAGAGTGCTGCTATGAACATTGGGGTACAAGTGCCCCTATGCATCAGTACTCCTGTATCCCTTGGATAAATTCCTAGCAGTGCTATTGCTGGGTCATAGGGTAGGTCTATTTTTAATTTTCTGAGGAACCTCCACACTGCTTTCCAGAGCGGCTGCACCAATTTGCATTCCCACCAACAGTGCAAGAGGGTTCCCGTTTCTCCACATCCTCTCCAGCATCTATAGTCTCCTGATTTGTTCATTTTGGCCACTCTGACTGGCGTGAGGTGATACCTGAGTGTGGTTTTGATTTGTATTTCCCTGATAAGGAGCGACGCTGAACATCTTTTCATGTGCCTGTTGGCCATCTGGATGTCTTCTTTAGAGAAGTGTCTATTCATGTTTTCTGCCCATTTCTTCACTGGGTTATTTGTTTTTCGGGTGTGGAGTTTGGTGAGCTCTTTATAGGTTTTAGATACTAGCCCTTTGTCCGATATGTCATTTGCAAATATCTTTTCCCATTCCGTTGGTTGCCTTTTAGTTTTGTTGGTTGTTTCCTTTGCTGTGCAGAAGCTTTTTATCTTCATAAGGTCCCAGTAATTCACTTTTGCTTTTAATTCCCTTGCCTTTGGGGATGTGTCGAGTAAGAGATTGCTACGGCTGAGGTCAGAGAGATCTTTTCCTGCTTTCTCCTCTAAGGTTTTGATGGTTTCCTGTCTCACATTTAGGTCCTTTATCCATTTTGAGTTTATTTTTGTAAATGGTGTGAGAAAGTGGTCTAGTTTCAACCTTCTGCATGTTGCTGTCCAGTTCTCCCAGCACCATTTGTTAAAGAGGCTGTCTTTTTTCCATTGGATGTTCTTTCCTGCTTTGTCAAAGATGAGTTGGCCATACGTTTGTGGGTCTAGTTCTGGGGTTTCTATTCTATTCCATTGGTCTGTGTGTCTGTTTTTGTGCCAATACCATGCTGTCTTGATGATGACAGCTTTGTAGTAGAGGCTAAAGTCTGGGATTGTGATGCCTCCTGCTTTGGTATTCTTCTTCAAAATTCCTTTGGCTATTCGGGGCCTTTTGTGGTTCCATATGAATTTTAGGATTGCTTGTTCTAATTTCGAGAAGAATGCTGGTGCAATTTTGATTGGGATTGCATTGAATGTGTAGATAGCTTTGGGTAGTATTGACATTTTGACAATATTTATTTTTCCAATCCATGAGCAGGGAATGTCTTTCCATTTCTTTAAGTCTTCTTCAATTACCTTCATAAGCTTTCTATAGTTTTCAGCATACAGATCCTTTACATCTTTGGTTAGATTTATTCCTAGGTATTTTATGCTTCTTGGTGCAATTGTGAATGGGATCATTTTCTTTATTTGTCTTTCTGTTGCTTCATTGTTAGTGTATAAGAATGCAACTGATTTCTGGACATTGATTTTGTATCCTGCAACTTTGCTGAATTCATGGATCAGTTCTAGCAGACTTTTGGTGGAGTCTATCGGATTTTCCATGTATAATATCATGTCATCTGCAAAAAGCGAAAGCTTGACTTCATCTTTGCCAATTTTGATGCCTTTGATTTCCTTTTGTTGTCTGATTGCTGATGCTAGAACTTCCAGCACTATGTTAAACAACAGCGGTGAGAGTGGGCATCCCTGTCGTGTTCCTGATCTCAGGGAAAAAGCTCTCAGTTTTTCCCCGTTGAGGATGATGTTAGCTGTGGGCTTTTCATAAATGGCTTTTATGATCTTTAAGTATGTTCCTTCTATCCCGACTTTCTCAAGGGTTTTTATTAAGAAAGCGTGCTGGATTTTGTCAAAGGCCTTTTCTGCATCGATTGACAGGATCATATGGTTCTCTTTTTTTTTGTTAATGTGATGTATCACGTTGATTGATTTGCGAATGTTGAACCAGCCCTGCATCCCAGGAATGAATCCCACTTGATCATGGTGAATAATTCTTTTTATATGCTGTTGAATTCGATTTGCTAGTATCTTATTGAGAATTTTTGCATCCATATTCATCAGGGATATTGGCCTGTAGTTCTCTTTTTTTACTGGGTCTCTGTCTGGTTTAGGAATCAAAGTAATACTGGCTTCATAGAATGAGTCTGGAAGTTTTCCTTCCCTTTCTATTTCTTGGAATAGCTTGAGAAGGATAGGTATTATCTCTGCTTTAAACGTCTGGTAGAACTCCCCTGGGAAGCCATCTGGTCCTGGACTCTTATTTGGTGGGAGATTTTTGATAACCGATTCAATTTCTTCGCTGGTTATGGGTCTGTTCAAGCTTTCTATTTCCTCCTGATTGAGTTTTGGAAGAGTGTGGGTGTTCAGGAATGTGTCCATTTCTTCCAGGTTGTCCAATTTGTTGGCATATAATTTTTCATAGTATTCCCTGATAATTGTTTGTATCTCTGAGGGATTGGTTGTAATAATTCCATTTTCATTCATGATTTTATCTATTTGGGTCATCTCCCTTTTCTTTTTGAGAAGCCTGGCTAGAGGTTTGTCAATTTTGTTTATTTTTTCAAAAAACCAACTCTTGGTTTCGTTGATCTGCTCTACAGTTTTTTTAGATTCTATATTGTTTATTTCTGCTCTGATCTTTATTATTTCTCTTCTTCTGCTGGGTTTAGGCTGCCTTTGCTGTTCTGCTTCTATTTCCTTTAGGTGTGCTGTTAGATTTTGTATTTGGGATTTTTCTTGTTTCTTGAGATAGGCCTGGATTGCAATGTATTTTCCTCTCAGGACTGCCTTCGCTGCGTCCCAAAGCGTTTGGATTGTTGTATTTTCATTTTCGTTTGTTTCCATATATTTTTTGATTTCTTCTCTAATTGCCTGGTTGACCCACTCATTCGTTAGTAGGGTGTTCTTTAACCTCCACGCTTTTGGAGGTTTTCCAGACTTTTTCCTGTGGTTGATTTCAAGCTTCATAGCATTGTGGTCTGAAAGTATGCATGGTATAATTTCAATTCTTGTAAACTTATGAAGGGCTGTTTTGTGACCCAGTATATGATCTATCTTGGAGAATGTTCCATGTGCACTCGAGAAGAAAGTATATTCTGTTGCTTTGGGATGCAGAGTTCTAAATATATCTGTCAAGTCCATCTGATCCAATGTCTCATTCAGGGCCCTTGTTTCTTTATTGACCGTGTGTCTAGATGATCTATCCATTTCTGTAAGTGGGGTGTTAAAGTCCCCTGCAATTACCGCATTCTTATCAATAAGGTTGCTTCTGTTTATGAGTAATTGTTTTATATACTTGGGGGCTCCGGTATTCGGCGCATAGACATTTATAATTGTTAGCTCTTCCTGATGGATAGACCCTGTAACTATTATATAATGTCCTTCTTCATCTCTTGTTACAGCCTTTAATTTAAAGTCTAGTTTGTCTGATATAAGTATGGCTACTCCAGCTTTCTTTTGGCTTCCAGTAGCATGATAAATAGTTCTCCATCCCCTCACTCTGAATCTAAAGGTGTCCTCAGGTCTAAAATGAGTCTCTTGTAGACAGCAAATAGATGGGTCTTGTTTTTTTATCCATTCTGATACCCTATGTCTTTTGGTTGGCGCATTTAATCCGTTTACATTCAGTGTTATTATAGAAAGATACGGGTTTAGAGTCATTGTGATGTCTGTATGTTTTATGCTTGTAGTGATGTCTCTGGTACTTTGTCTCACAGGGTCCCCCTTAGGATCTCTTGTAGGGCTGGTTTAGTGGTGACAAATTCCTTCAGTTTTTGTTTGTTTGGGAAGACCTTTATCTCTCCTTCTATTCTAAATGACAGACTTGCTGGATAAAGGATTCTCGGCTGCATATTTTTGCTGTCTAGCACCCTGAAAATCTCGTGCCAATTCTTTCTGGCCTGCCAAGTTTCAAAAGAGAGATCAGTCACGAGTCTTATAGGTCTCCCTTTATATGTGAGGGCACGTTTACCCCTTGCTGCTTTCAGAATTTTCTCTTTATCCTTGTATTTTGCCAGTTTCACTATGATATGTCGTGCAGAAGATCGATTCAAGTTACGTCTGAAGGGAGTTCTCTGTGCCTCTTGGATTTCAATGCCTTTTTCCTTCCCCAGTTCAGGGAAGTTCTCAGCTATTATTTCTTCAAGTACCCCTTCAGCACCTTTCCCTCTCTCTTCCTCCTCTGGAATACCAATTATGCGTATATTATTTCTTTTTAGTGTATCACTTAGTTCTCTAATTTTCCCCTCATACTCCTGGATTTTTTTATCTCTCTTTTTCTCAGCTTCCTCTTTTTCCATAACTTTATCTTCTAGTTCACCTATTCTCTCCTCTGCCTCTTCCATCCGAGCCGTGGTGGTTTGCATTTTGTTTTGCATTTCCTTTAAAGCGTTTTTCAGCTCCTCGTGACTGTTCCTTAGTCCCTTGATCTCTGTAGCAAGAGTTTCTCTGCTGTCCTGTATACTGTTTTCCAGCCCAGCGATTAATTTTATGACTATTATTCTAAATTCACTTTCTGTTATATTATTTAAATCCTTTTTGATCAGCTCATTAGCTGTTGTTATTTCCTGGAGATTCTTCTGAGGGGAATTCTTCCGCTTGGTCATTTTGGATAGTCCCTGGTGTGGTGAGGACCTGCAGGGCACTTCCCCTGTGCTGTGGTGTGTAACTGGAGTTGGTGGGCGGGGCCGCAGTCAGTCCTGATGTCTGCCCCCAGCCCACCGCTGGGGCCACAGTCAGACTGGTGTGTGCCTTCTCTTCCCCTCTCCTAGGGGTGGGATTCACTGTGGGGTGGCGTGGCCCGTCTGGGCTACTTGCACACTGCCAGGCTTGTGATGCTGGGGATCTGGTGTATTAGCTGGGGTGGGAAGGCAAGGTGCACGGCGGCAGTGGGGGGGGGGGGGGGGGCTTCGCTCGCTTCTCCTTAGGTGATCCACTTCAGGAGGGGCCCTGTGGCAGCCGGAGGGAGTCAGATCCGCTGCCGGAGGTTTGGCTCCGCAGAAGCACAGAGTTGGGTGTTTGCGCGGAGCGAGCAATTTCCCTGACCGGAACCGGTTCCCTTTGGGATTTTGGCTGGGGGATGGGCGGGGGAGATGGCGCTGGCGAGCGCCTTTGTTCCCCGCCAAACTGAGCTCTGTCGTCCGGGGGCTCCGCAGCTCACCCTCCCTTTGTCCTCCAGCCTTCCAGCTTTCCGAGCAGAGCTGTTAACTTATGACCTCCCAGACGCTAAGTCGCGCTTGCTGTCGGAACACAGTCCGTCAGGCCCCTCCGCTTTTGCAAGCCGGACTCGGGGCTCTGCTTGGCTGGCGAGCCGCCCCTCCGCCCCGGCTCCCTCCCGCCAGTCCGTGGAGCGCGCACCGCCTCGCCGCCCTTCCTACCCTCTTCCGTGGGCCTCTCGTCTGCACTTGGGTCCGGTGACTCCGTTCTGCTAATCCTCTGGCGGTTTTCTGGGTTATTTAGGCAGGTGTAGGTGGAATCTAAGTGATCAGCAGGACGCGCGGTGAGCCCAGCGTCCTCCTACGCCGCCATCTTCCTCCAACCTGAACCTATTTTTTGGTTGTGCTGTTTTCATTGCTTTCCTTGTGCCATCCTCCCTTGCCTGAGGCAAATGAATTCATAGATTGAAGGCACAGGGAGAAAAGAATACTAGAAATAAAAATACATTGGTTAATATTTCAAAGATGGTATCTCATCATATAAGTGTAATCCACACAGAAATGTTCTAGGAACTATGTACCATGTGAACATACTTATGTGAGAAAATGTATTCTCAATTTCAGTCAACGTTATTAGGAACATATTACCTGCTGTTGTAAGTGTGTGGGACCAGGGTAGATTGCTTCCTGTCACCCCATCCACAAGGCTACTAAGGAGCTGAATCGAGGGCTCTTCCAGCTCTGTGCTGGCAGATGAGGATCCAGAGAAACCTGAGGCAATGTAAACCTTCAGGTCACTTCTTCAATTCAGGCTTTCTTCCGGCCTTGTTTTCCTGCTCTCTCATGAGCTTTTCCTTTCCTTTGTAATCACTAGTGGCCTTTTATGTCAGCAAGGATTTCTCTTCTCCCCTGGGGACTGTGGTAGAAGGGTCTCTGTAATTTTGGTCCTCATCCTCTGTCTCTGAAGTTAGTTAATAGATTTTTGTTGTTGTTGCTGTTTTTAGCAAAATGGGCACTCAGTCAAGGAAAAATCACTTTTTCAGGTCTGGTTCTGATTCTTTCACTATTTGCACTCAGGAAAGAACCTGTGCTCTAGTCCTACATCAGTGGGGCCCACCTCTGAAGTTAGACAGTTGCACTGGGAATTATATCCTGTCCTGTTGCTCACACCAGAATTTAGGCACATAACAGGCTGAGTGAAGACTCAGCTTCATTTAGGAGAGAAGATGAAGTCAGTTTTTTGTTTTTTTTTTTTAATTTTTTCAACGTTTATTTATTTTTGGGACAGAGAGAGACAGAGCATGAACGGGGGAGGGGCAGAGAGAGGGAGACACAGAATCGGAAACAGGCTCCAGGCTCTGAGCCATCAGCCCAGAGCCCGACGCGGGGCTCGAACTCCCAGACCGCGAGATCGTGACCTGGCTGAAGTCGGACGCTTAACCGACTGCGCCACCCAGGCGCCCCGATAAAGTCAGTTTTTATGAGAAAAGGTGGGACCCCTCTGGGAGAGATGCAAGAAGAGGAGATGGAACAAGGTCTGTGAGAGACAGGACTGCCAACCTGTTTCCTCTTTATTCTCAGCTCTGTAAGCCTACCCTGGGTTATTTTTGGACTGGTGTGTAAAGCAGAGATGAGTGGTGGAAAAAGATAAAAAAGGAAAGTAGAGGAATTCCAAGGATAGGATGGCAAATTCAGCCATTTGGCAAGGCAGCTATTGAAATTAAAAAGTTGTGTATAAGTTAGTTGTATATGTTAGGAACTACTTAATTGGAAGGTTGGACACCATCATGTTTTCTTGGGTCAGATACCACTGATACCTGACTCAATTTACCAGCTTTCCAAAGAACGTCTTCCTGATTTTTGTCTTTGAATTCTTCATCTTTTCTAGCATTTGCCACAAATATTGAATGTATCGGCCACCTTGGTTCTATAATGCTGTATTTTGGAGACTCATGAAGGTCAAGGTCTCAGAGAGCATTTGGGGAATGAATGAAATGGGTGTTTTCTATAGGTTAATGTAGCAGAGACTTGATGGAAGATGTCTAAGGCTGAATGGTAGGAATAATAAGAACCCCCATTTGTTAGATGCGTTCCCTGTGTCAGGCACTGTGGTTTTCACTTCACATGCAGTAATTCACTTTGTGTTCAAAACATTTCTGTGGAATACTATCATAACACTATTAACTCCCAGCTGGACAGAACACACCTATAAGATAAGTGCAGAGGCAGGAGCTGACATCTAACAAAGAATGATGTACAGAATGGCCATTAACAAGGGCCAAAAACAGCAGAACCCGTTATTATATATATAATGGTAGGAGGTCAGCCAGCAAGTGAGAAATAGACTGTTGAAGCAACCGGTACCCAAGACTAACAAAAATAAGGATCTCCAGGCAAAATCCACGGTTCTTATAGAATAGGTGGTTCAGCTTATTGTTGGAAGTTTCTAAGAAGTCATTTAGCACCGGTGACAGTCTCCCAGTATATTATTCCAGCTTCTTTGCCCCACCTTTTATAATTCCATTGGTGAAACATCTATTTAGATTCTGGTATGTGTGGTTTTCTAGATCTCATGAAATCATAATATTAACAGTAATCCAGGTTGCATTGCACATTGAACTATGAGCTTTGAATCTTTCATTTTTAAACAACCCTCGTTATCTCCAAAGGATCTCAAATAATTGGCAGTTTCATGAGTATATTGTAAAGTGTTTGAACCTCTGTACTTCTAATACACAAACATCAATATAAACATTGTTCATGCCAGAGACTTTGGGTTCTGTGGTATGAAACTGGTGGTCAGGTAGGAGGGCAGTTGAAATCCTCTTGGAACATAAATATATTGAGGGTTGCTAATGAAAGGCTAATTGATGGTAATAGGAATTAGTCAATTTTAATATTGTAATTTATTCAGTGTCACTACAGCAATTAAGAAAAAGAAAGAAAAAATAATAAAAATAATAAAAATTTTAAAAAATACAGAGAAAGAAAGAAAAAGGTTTAAATCTCTAAATTCTATTTTGAAAAATCCACCGTTAAGATAAGGTTGTAGCATAGCTTGTTTATTAACATTGTTAAAAATGATGATCAAGTTAATTAAAATTGAATTATAATGGTACCATCTAAATAGACTCATGACAGCCATTTTAATGGGTTCCTTTGAAGGTAGCGATAATAATTAAGCCATTTTGAAACCAGCTCAGTGTTTTTATTTGGAATTCTTTGTGTACATTTCTCTCATGTCCCATTGGTAAAACTGTAATAGCAGGATATATAGACTGTGGACTCTAGAAGTAGCTGTGGCCCTGACTGCTCTGTGGTGAACTGTGCATGCTATTTGAGTAGTTACGGTCAATGTATGTCATTCCTCTCAACTCGACTCTTCCACCTTCAAAGAGCACTGGTAACACTAAAGGAGAGGGAAGAATCTAAGGCAATGATCCCCAATCTATTTCTAACTCTTTGAGACTCTTTTCATGTCAAAATATTTAAAAGTCTCCTCACACATATGTAGTTGTTTAGTATCCTGTTGGTTAATCAAATGTATAATGAAGCTTTATGGTTTCAGCAGTAATTTGCATTTTCAAGTCACAACTTCTGCACACCTAAGGGAAATATCAGTGAATTCTTGTTTGAGTCTATGATTTGTTAGTTCTCAGACAGAGCTGCTGTATTTTGTTCTTCCTTTTTCCTCTTCCAGAATTGGGCTGGTGGTATTAGCAATCTGGAAAAAAGATAGGTCCCCGTATTTTGTCAACTTCTTGTAAGTCAGTCTGAGCAGGAAGTTGGGAAAAAAGAGAGGGAATTACCATGGTGTAGATATCAACACATCTGACACCTACTTGCTCCTTGCATGAGGATGTTTTTCTTAGAATTTACTATAAATTTCTACTTTATGTATTTGTTTCTGTAATTGGAACAAAATAAAATTAAAGGAAGAATTAAGCTGGATATTTATTTTTTGCCCCTGATTCTGTGAATATTGAGACTTTATGTAATGAATAACTAAAAGCTTATTATTATATGGTAAATAAATTTTGACTTGACTGGGCTTAGGAGTGATCAATGACATTAGTAAACATTGCTCAATGTAGATAATTTATTAATCTTCTTATTGCAGCCTTTTAAGTAAATAATTTATTTTTTATTATGAAGCTTCATGGTTGCTCAAAAACCACACAAAATTCTGAGAAATACCCATAGGTTGACTTATTAAGGCTACTAATGAGCCTTAATAAAGAGTCATGGTGTTGTAGGTTGTTATAAAGCTGTGTGTTCATGGACTGTGTGTTCATCTGAGCACATTGTGTTTCACCCTGAATAGGACTATTTTTGTAGGTGATCCCTGCATCTATTAAATAAAATAATGCAATCATAAGGTCGCTAAACTTAACTTGATAAAATGTAAATGCAAGTTTTTTACTATTAATGGGTTTGTATACATTATGATTTTTTTTAAAGAAGCATAAGCAGTAATTACAAACTCAAATTGGGTATAACATGGGTCATTAACAACATTCACATAAAGAGTTGAATTTTTGGCTTATTTGATGTTATATTTAGAAATCACTTTTCTTGAAAAATAATCTCAGAATATGATAATCTATTAAAAGAAATTGTATGTAGACAACACTAAATTTAGACAAGCATTTTAGCTCTAAAGTTGATTTTTTCATTAATAAAATTAAAGAACATTATTGCTATAATCTTCTTTTCATTGAAATATTAACATAAGTCCTTCATTGCAAAAATTCTAAATTAAAATTATCTCTGTGCAAAATGCAACTAGATTCTGATTGTAATTTGATTTTAATTTTTTAAAAATACAATGCGGCATATCATGAAGAATTAATGCGTCATTTTTTATGCAGCAAGTAGCTTAGTCTTAAATAGTTGTCTTATAATATTAATTTTATAAAAGTCTAATGAAATGGGCATTTGTACAATGATCCTCCAAAAAGAGAAGAATGATAGGGGGAAAAAGTTACTTTTGAATCACTTTTAAGCCTACAGATTATATTTTTCTAAATTTTGTCAGGTTTTGTCATAAATAAGTATGGGAAACTTTAGCCTAAATGTATGTGGTTTAGAACTTCATAAGCAATCAAAGCTAAAGATTAAAATTAAAAGAATTTGTTGTTGTTTTAGGCTTTCCCGGTGTAGTTTTCAATCCAGAAAATATTTCAGTATTTATAAACTGATTTTCAGAAGATTTGATACTATCACTAAATTTGTCATGTATTTAGAGTGAGTGTTTTTTCTATTATTATAGAAACCAGAGATTTCTAATATAGTTCAAAACCAGAGATTCTGTGCAATGCATGCTAAGAAAAACTCATGTGGTAAGTACCTGGGCAGTTTTCACATTAAACAGGTTCATTATCTTCTGGCTAAAAAACAATGCATTGAAAATTTTAAAAATAAGTGAAAAAAAAGGTAAAATATGTCAAAATGTCTTTACAGACTGGTGAAAGTCAAGGCTAGCTTCTGTTTAAAGTAGTGAAATAACATTACTATATGAAGAGTTAAGTCTTTTGTTTGTGTGTGAAGATGATGGCCTTAACTTTCAGAGGCTAGATAGATACAAGCTGAGAATAAGCTACTGTATTGTAGGATTACTTCTGCACTACCTTAGAAGAAAAAAGACAGATTTAGTCTAAACCTTTTTAATTCACTCATTCTCAGTGGTTAAATATAAGTTTCATGAAGGCACAGATCACATCTGAATTGACTTTGCATTTTGCACAGGCGTTGCATTTGGGAGGTGTTGAACATCTCTGGCCTGTGTAAAGGATCCATCCATGTATAAATTTGCTCATTTCTCCCAATATTATTTTTCCTTAAAAATTACCAACATTGGGCTTAACTACACTGTACTTCTAATTCCTTGTATAGTGCCATAGTATCCACAGCAGTTTACAGGGTAAAATTTACATTAATAATGAATGTTTAGGTACTGACTAACATCTAGGCTTTAGTCTTTAGGATCTGAGTCTCCACCCAGTAGGATCAATGGAAGTCCCCATCCCCATTGAGCCTCTTGCCTACCTCTCGCAGGGTATAGGCATCTTATGTCTTCTCCTTGGGGGTTATTGATATTTTCCTGCCACATATTTCTCTGCTAGTGTCTGCTCTCTTACCTGGTGGCTTTAGTCTGCCCCAGGGTTGGACATGGAAGGCACATCTGAGTTTGATCTTGCTGTAGCTGCAGCTGACTTCTACAGATGTTGCATACCTCCTGCTCCCAGTTGAGATAGGAGATTCTTTCTCTAAGCAGATCTTAAAACTATTTTATTGGGCTCCCTAAAGGGTGCTCACATCCTCTGTCTTGTTTGTTTGTTTTGGAAATCCCCTTTCTTGAGGAATTTGGGATCATTTTCCCAAGTTGGGTTCAAAAGACCTTTGACGGGACTTAAGTGATGTCCCCTCGAAAAGCATTCTTCTTTCTTAAAAATGCATCAGTGTCTTGGGCTGAAGTTTTGGGACTTCAATTTACATCTCCTGGGACAATTTCCACTAGAATTTAGCAGTTTCTTTTACTGGTGTCTCCATTCAGGAATAAAGTACGCTGGGCAGAATCTTCCACTGAAGACGTCCAGGACAGACTGAGAAAGCCCAGCATTCAGAAACCCCACCTTTGTTCTCCTCAGCCTCAACCCCAGCTTAGACCACCATACTCCCAGACTAACCTGTCTGCTCTTGCAAAGTAAGGCTTCACAAGCTTGCTTGCTACTGTTTTAAACTTTGAAAAAGCAGAGACATTTGAGACAAGAAAATAGATGGAGAAGATAACTTCGTAGTCTTATTTTTTTGTGTCTGCTTAATAGCCCACATTAAATAAATAAATAAAATAAATAATAATATTTATTATTAGTAATTAGTATTAGTATTAATAATAATAGCCCACATTAAATAAATAAATAATAAAAACATTAAAATGTTTTTAATTTTAATTCCAGTAGGGTTAACATACAGTGTTACATTAGTTTCAGGTGTATAATATAGTGATTCAATAATTCTATACATTACTCAGACATGATATGTGTACTCTTTAATCTCCTTCTCCTATTTCACCCATCTTCCCACCCACCTTCCCTCTAGTAACCATCAGTTTGTTCTCTATACTTAATAATCTCTTTCTTTGTCTCTTTTTCTTTCTTCAGTTCTTTTCTGAAATTCCACATATGAGTGAAATCATATGATTTGTCTTATTCTGATGTATCTATTTCACTTAGTATTATGCTCTCTAGCTGCATTCATGTTGTTGCAAATGGCAAGATTTCATTCTTTTTTATGGCTGAATAATATTCCATTGTATGTATATGTGTGTATATATATATATATACACACACACACACCATTGTGTATATATGTATATATATATGTATGTATATATATGTATATGTATATATGTGTATATATGTATATGTATATATGTATGTATATATATGTATGTATGTGTGTATATATATATATATATATACACACACACACACACACACACACACACCATATTTTATCTATCCATTTATCTATCAATGGATACTTGGCTGCTTCCATATTTTTGCAATTGTAAATAATACTGCAATAAACATAGGGGTGCATATATTCTTTCATTATAGTGTTTTTGTTAATATCCCACATCTTGAACTGCCATTTGGTCATTGTCTTCCTGAAATATTCTCCTAGTTTATTTTATATATACATGACACTTCCATTAGCCATATGTAAATATTAACAATTTAACTTCTGTCTGCCTGTGTATAAGGCATAGGGAACTATTTTTAAAGTTATACATAATTTAGGTAGCCATAAGTAAACAATTCTTGGGAACAGAATGATTTTATTTCAATGGTAGTATTTAATGTTCTACAAAACACAAACTTAATGAGAAGATTCTGACATTAGCTTGCAATCTATAATAAGGTATGTGTATTGAGAGTAAGCCCATTTTGCTATTACTCAGGTACTCAAATGGAATTAAATTTTAAAATATTTTAAGTTTCATCCCAGTTTTATGTTAAGAGTTGAGTCTACAAGTGGAAATTTGCATGTCTGGAAGAATGCTTTACTTTATGGATGTGCATGTGTGATAGGAGTATGCATGGTATGAGTGTGTGTGTATGTGTATGTGTGTGTGCACATGCATGTACATGGATGCCTGTACTCATGGGTGAGTAGAGAAAGGAGATGATGTGGTGAGCAGAGATGTGAATGATGGGAAAAATGCAGGCTGTTTTAGAGAAATTGAGTCAGCAACACAAGGAAACTCTAGAATAGTAAGTGAGAGATTTAGAAATGGCCACTAAAAGTATAATGAGATTTTTCTGGGAGCTGACTGGGCATGGGACATCTGCATATCTTGGAAGGGAGAGTTTAGTTCTTTAATAGAATCCAGTAGACTCCTGAGTCTAGGTCTAAACAGTATTGAAGAAAACCATTTTAATTGGAAAATGAGGTTTGAATTTATGGCCCAGGCAAAAAGAACTTTACTTTGATAAGTAATATGATTCAAACTGTTATATAAGATAGGTGCATACAAAGCAGTGAAGAATCAGTTAGACATATTAAAAATGTTAACAATACTTATCTCTGAATGGTGATATCATAGCAATTTTTAATTTCTTCTTTCTATGTTTCTTTGTGGCTACTAGTTTCATGGGTTAATATATATTAATTTTGTAATTAAGCAAGAAACCAGCAAATATTATTTTGAAAATAAATTTAATCAATTTAATACGTGGTTGTTTTTTTTTTTCTGTTGTTGTTTTGGGTATGATCTAATCTGGCAGTCTAAGGGATGATGGAGTGTGACACAGGCTACCACCAAAATATGCCAATTAAATAGTGATGGTTGGTACTATGCTCCACTCAGGATCTAAAGAGGCATATAGCATGCTTCACTTTTAACGGACTTGACTTACAGAAGGCCTATGATGGAATTATAAAGGCAGGAAGGACTCTAATGCCACAGTAGCTCTTCTCTTTCGTAATATCCTTCATTATCTTGCTCATGGGGATTTAGTTGGATTCCTTTGGTCCCACCATTTTTAATAGTAATGATACATCCCCTTTCCCTAAATTGTGTGATCCATAGTTTTGGGGACAGTAGGCATGAAACTCCCTCAGTCTCTTCCAACCTTATTTAGCTAAGACAAAACTGGACTTTATCAAAAAGGAACTTCTACAAGGAAATGAAAACACAAAACCAGACATTTTGAAATAGATGCGTTTTAAAGCACAGCCTTCTATCTTAATACTGAAATCAGATCTTGGCATATTTCAGTACCCACACAAATTCTGCATTGTTGGTGAGAGCCTGAAGGAAATGTTAGGATTTTGGCAGTTGTTGACTATTCAGTTTTGTTACTATGTTTTTTGCCCTCTTAGGAATGTATTTTTCCCCAAAAGAAAACATAATTAAAGAGTCCCAGTATCTGATATTAATGGCCAAGTGGGTAACATGACAATACATTACTCTATGCTAAGGTCTTCAAAGAATCTGGCAAGGAATCTGGTGAAAAACTGAAAATTTTAAAGTAGTAAAGTGTACTAAAACATGTTTTTAATCTATATGTGTTTTATTTTATAACTGGAAATTTGTACCTCTTGATTCACTTCACCTATTTCACCTACCCCCACCCCATCCTTATATGTTTAAAAAAATTTTTTTTAACATTTATTTATTTTTGAGACAGAAAGAGACAGAGCATAAACGGGGGAGGGTCAGAGAGAGAGGGAGACACAGAATCTGAAACAGGCTCCAGGCTTTGAGCTGTCAGCACAGAGCCCGGTGCGGGGCTTGAACTCACGGACCGTGGGATCATGACCTGAGCTGAAGTCGGACGCTTAACCGACTGAGCCACCCAGGTGCCCCCCATCCTTATATGTTTAATAGTACCTTTTGACTCAGGTATTTGAAACATTAGACAACGTGATTGTGCAAACTCTTGTTGAGGTTCCTCTAAGTCAATTCCAATCAAAGTGGCCTGACAGAAACAGTATCCAGGGGACTCTGTCTATGGACGCTCCTTTGTCCTTGACTCTGGCAATACTGATACTCCAACTTGTTCAAGTGTAGTGAGACCATTATCTTCGCTCTCTCCTCCTTCTCCTCTTTCTCCTCTTCCTATTGCACTTTTAGGTCCCTGAAATCCCCTTGGTCCTGGAGGTATTTCACTTCTCCCTTGTAAATCTGAGGTCCCTCAAACCCTGCCTGCCTTTTATACTGACTTTCATATACCCTTCTTCTGAGGAATCCTTCTTCTGACTTAGGAATCTTTAGGAAAGTTATCCTTCGCCCTTGAAACATTTGTGGGTTTTGTGGAGTTTATCACAAGCATGCTTTTAACTTGGAATTGAGTTGACTGCTAAAATTCAGCTTTAAGTGATGCCCTGGGCAAGTTCTCCCTTGATGCTCTGGGAATTGAATGACAGACACCATCTTCCCTGGAGTCTGGATGAGTCACATCAGCAGGCTCTTTTGGTTAGAGTCTTTTACATCTCTAAAAGTTTATTTCTCCTTTAAAGTCCTACAGTTTGTATAAGTGATGTCTACCAGTCCCAATTAACCACAAGTAAGAGAGAAATAACGGTCTGAGTCCACAGAACAAGGAAGCATTTTCTAATCTGGATTATACTCTCTAGTAACAAAGACCTTTGCTAAATCCCTAAGGTTTTCTAGAAAAGGAATACAGTGCCCTTGTCTTTCTGTAGAGAAGTGAGAGGGAAAGAGTGGGGCTTTGGTAGATATAACTCCCCTGTGCTTAATCCTCAGGTGAAAATCTTCCCATCCTTCAGTTGTATTGTCTAGCTTAAGATAATCACATACATCACACATGTCAATGAAGTGATGGTAAATGGAAAGCATGGAGACCGAAGTCAGAAGATGAGAAGGGCAATGTTTGAGTATAAGGCTGTGTCCCGAGGCATGTCTTAACCTTTTGGATTAGGGACTAACCCAGTAACTACCCTGAGCTCAATTTTGTATTGTCTTGAGTCTAAATTGCTCGGGGTAATAATTGTTAGGTCCTGAAATAGGTTACTGACATGATAGTTTCCTTGTCTTCTTTAAATGTCACGATCTTGAATCATACTTATTGACACTTGTCTTCCTGAGGCTTTTGAGTCCATCAAGTGTGTGCAGATTTCATTTGGTTAATTTAATTGTTTTTCAGCTTTCATCTAAAACTGCCCATCGGCATTTACCTTCCAGGATGTAGCTGGAACTCATAAAGCCATATGGGTTGATAAAGGTCATTTATTCCTACCAATTAGAAAATAAGCTACCTTGCTTCTGATTAGGAATTCCAAGCACATTTTAAAAAAGGAAATGCCAAAAGAGAACCCCTCCTCCCCCCTGCAGAACTTAATTTGACTCATTAAAGGGCTGAGAATTCTCTAGCCAGAAAATCAATTTTTTAGCGGGGCATCAGGTTGGGATGGGGCAGATCACCAGGAAGAAAAACTCCAAGGAAGAGATAAAAGAGAGAGAAAAACAAACAAACAAACAAACAAACCCAAGAGTCTACATAGGCTTTTATTTTTGGTGTTTCTAAATTTGCATATATGTTCTTCTATATCACTGCAGATTTCTGATGAGAACACTTTTATTTTATGTCTTAAAGAAATCTGATGATGATTTGTAAGCAATCTAAAGCAGAGATCTTTATAAAGCTTTTTGAAATAATAATACTGGCATTCCAGATAACCTATATTGTAAGATCTAGATTTGAAATAAGCATTTTTTGGTGGTGGTGGGAAGAGAAGGGGTTCCATCAGCCAAAATTTTACTACCCTGTCCCTTCTCTCATACTGTGCAATTCTTAGAGCTCTTAAACCATGGCAAGGAGGTGATTATGCTTTCCATTTCTCCAAGGATCTGAGAGCATCCATCTAAATAAGCATTTCTAGGAATGCAGGTTTAAAGACTCAGGTAATTCTGATTGGAGAAATAAGATTTTACAGAGAGAGCTGAGGGAAGCAGGTGAAACCTACTATGTGTGGAGTTTGGCCAAAAAAATGCAGGGCTCCTGGAAGGCAGGAGACAAGTATTTTTCATTCTTCTCCGCACCCAGAGTCCCAGATCTGGTGACCGATACATATCTATGATACGTAAGAAATGAAACGAGTAAATGCCAGCTACGGGGGGACAGAGGCAGGGTGGGCTATCTCTGGTGGGGGCGGGGGGGGGGGGGGGGAACCGGGCGTCGGGCTGTGTTACTCAGCCTACGAGATAACCTAGCGGTGAGACGCAAGGGCCAGGGCACCGTTCTTCCCTGACTCCCCAGTAGTGCGGCTCGAATCTTCTAAAGCTGCCAGTTGCCAAATGAAATCTGAAACCCTGGGCTGCGTCTGAGGGTTGGCCCTGCTCAGTTGTTCCAGCCTCTTGTACTGTATATTTACACATTCACACACAATCACTCTTTCTAACTTCTGGGACTCTTTGCGCAACTGCTAGGATTTCTCAAGTGCATGTGGCAACTCAGCCCAGCTCCGGGGGAAACCGGCGGGACTCCGGAGGGTCTCCAAGGCCCGGGGAGCTGTCAGGACTGCTTCGGGGACAGGAGAGGATCGAGACGTGGGCAGTGGTGGGGGGAAACACCCACAACTTTCCACCCCAGCTGCAGCTCTTTCGGCCGCTGCGTATTTCCTCTGAAACCACAGCTGCTGAGCAACCAAGTGCATGGGGCACAGCACGTCCCCTTGTTGTGGGAAGTAAAGTAGCTTTCCCTCCTCTCTTTTTTCTTTTCCCTTTCCTTCGGCTCGTCCTGGGAGCCTTTCCCTCCAGAGCAGCCGCAGTCCCGTGTCCGTCGAGTGCTCCGAGCGGGGTAGGTGACGCTGCGCGGGGGTGTGCGCCGGGGCCACCGCGGGAGGCTGAGATAGCCGAGGCGGCGCTCGGGGGCTGCCGGCACAGCTGCCTGCGACAGGGAGGGGGCTGCTGGGGGCGAGGAGGGATCGCCGGAATCCCATGCTGGTGCAGTGTGTGTGTGTGTGTGTGTGTGTGTGTGTGTGTGCGCGCGCGCGCGCGCGGCGCAGTCGCGCTTGTGTGTGTGTTGAGAAATAATGTTCTTATTTTTAAAAGGAAGAAAAGGCGTAAATGGTAGTATGTATTTCTGTCGTAAAAATAGATGGAATTAATAAAAACTGTGCAGTTCAGCTCCCTTGCTATCCATCCTTCCTTCTCCCACCGCGCCTCCCGTTTGTTTCCCCTAGTGTCTTATGAGAGTTTCCTAGATAACAGGCATACAGAGGTAGGTTTTAATAATGAACACTTTTATTGCAAACATAAAATGATAGGGAATCTTTGGTGAATTTTAAGCCACCCAAAATAATCTAGATTTTTAAAAAAACTTTCTGAAGATGTATCCATCCTCTCTGAAATATAAATATATAATTTATTCTCATTAAAAAATACTTCAGGCTGTATTTCTTTTTAAGTTGACCAATTAGAAGGGGAGATAATATTACTCTTGGAATAATATTTCTTAGCGATACTAAGTTTCAATACTAACTAGTAATAGGGAATCCAGACTCCCTTGTAGTTAAAATATGAATTAAATGTTTCTTTAATTCATTCGAATTAAAAGATAATCTCCAAACTATTTCTCTTTCTATCATAGCTTTTGTTATTCTTTTTTTTTTTTTAACCTTAGCAAGACATCATCATTTGATCTCTTTCTAAAAAAAGGAAATACATCATGCTGGGTATTTTAAATAAAAAAGTTGTAAGGCGTTTGCATATCCATAAGTAAAACAATATGTGTTGCTGTGTCTACTAAGGAAGACAAATTAATTGAAATCCAGGGATATTTACAGTACAGTTAAGAGCTTTACTCAATTACTGAGAAGATGGACAGACAGATTAAATACAATCTGTCCCCTGATTTTAATTAGAACTGAAAACCAACCCTTAAGGGCAAGAATGGATGTTGGTATTAAGTTGGGCATCATAAAACGCAGGGAATTAATATATTCGAAAAAGCCAGAAAACAAGTATAAAGCCACATCAGACTTGTTAAGATCTCGCTCTCCCTTTTAAATTTCTTAATACTTCCTCTTCTCTGGGGACATTTCAACTTCTAAGAGAGCCTAATAATACAATTCCCCTTTTTGTCTTTCTTGAGTGCCTGACCTTCAGGTAGCAAGTCAAGAAATCTGTTCTTTAGATCCATTACTGACTTGTCAGAGAAGTCACCTTAGACATCTTGGAAGACCGAGATATTGACAAAACTTTAAAGTAAATAACATTCTCCTTCCACTCAGAGGAGATATGTTCTTGGTGGAAGACCTTTCAGTGATTGGAATAAGGGATAAACTATGAGTTGTTCAGATCTGGAATTTAGTTTGAGGTATGTGTAAGGAATATACAATAGTCTGATAAAAGGAAGGAGATTCTGTAATTTTTTTCTACATCTGAAAGGCTGTTGAAACTCAGTCTGTCCTTGGCTTTCAACTGTATTATTTTGTTTTATTACTTAATCATAGGGATTTGGAATTGAGAGGTGGATGGTCTCTCAGTAGTGTTCTTTTGGGCTGTATATACTGGTGAATTTGAACCATTTTGAAAATAAAACTTGATAATAAGTGAGGAAGAACTAAGTTCTCAAGAAAAAAAAAATCACTACAGAACAAATAGCACTGTACCCTTCCAGACAAGAATGGTACATTTAAGTGTAAAAGTGAAGAAGTGTTCTGAGCTTAAATCTCCAGTGAAATCTTTTCAGGTTTTGCTTGGTATAGTAATGGCCAAAGCTCTGGGAGTTTTTACTGGTCATGGCTTCATTTACTGTGTGATCTTGGACTCTCTAGGATGGAGTTTAGGGGTTAAGGGAAAGGGCAGGAAGGGTAAAGAATGTGCAACAGGTGGTAATAAGTGGTTTGAGTCTGATTACTTTCCTGTCTTGGCCAAAGCCTATTTAGTGTTTACCAACAGTGCCCTTAGTAGTTTTGTTGTGACCTACTGGCCCATTTAAGTGCATTTTCTTTCTGGCTCTTTTAGTGTCCAGGTTGGTTTCATAGGGCTAAAAGCAGGCAGAGCTGCTGCAAAATCCAGACCATGGATTTTGTTTCTGTTTTTAGTGTTTGCAGTGCTGTAGGACCATCTTACTTACCCGTAGTTATTTTCCTGTGGCGTTTTCAGGCAGGTGGTAAAGGGTTCTTTTCCTATGAGTTGAGTTTACATAATGCTGATCGCTTCTTTCTGCCACGTGTCAAGTTTTGGTAACGGTGAGTGTTTTGGAAAAATAAGAGGGAGAAGGTGGCTAGAGCCTCACCTTGGAGTCCAGTGGAAGGGACAGCCCCTCAATTAGTCACACATGGGCATGGAGGAGGTTAACAATAACAAGAACCTGGGGCATCCTTTCTACAATGGTCATATTTTACTGAGAAAAAAAGCATAAGAGATTTAAAATCCAAAGATGCTTGTTTATTCTTTAATCCATGGCTGAAGGATTAAGATTTCTCCCAGATGGAAAAAGGTATTTAAAAATAAAATTGTAAATAGTCAACTTAGCCATGAAGTTAATGCTCTTCATGTGAAGAGTTGGAGCCTCAGATTGAGTCTGGAAATGGTGACCCATCTGTCTTCATTACTCAGACTCAAACTTTATAAGATTATGATGGTTTCAGCGGCTAAGTAAAAGCACATTTGGACGTGGGGAAATTGTTCTGGTGAGATTCAAGGAATGTTCAGTTTTCAGAGGTTATTGTGTACATATGTGCTTTAAAGCAGCATCTACACTGAACTGTGGCAATGCTACAATTAACCTTTATAAAGGGCAAATCTAATTGTGTCAATCCCTTATTCTAAAACCTTTGATGGATCCCAGGATCCCAACAACCTACAGCATTAACTTTAAACTCTTCAATATAGTGACTAAAAGCTTTTCAAAACCCTTCCTTTTTAGCTTCTCCTTCCTGCACAATGGCTCCTCATTGTTCACACTTTTGATTTTTTTTGCTAATGGATCTCCTTTCTCCAGGAATTCCCTTTGCCTGGAAAGTCCCACTTGATTCTTGGTGGTCCATTTCAACTGGAACTTCCTTTGGGAGAATTTATGCAATTCTATGTAGAAATAATTCATCATTTCATCTTGTCTGCTTCCGTGGTGTTTTGAACATGCTTTCAATAGTTTTTAAAATAATTTTTTATTTTTGAAACATTACTACCAACCAACTACAGTGTGTTCCTTTATAGGTATATTGGTGGTGGGGGACCCACTTGTATCCTAGTGTCCAGCCCAATGACTGAAACATATAGTAGACACATGTTAATGTTTCCTTAATAAATGGGCAAGCAAAGTTATGAATGAATAAAGTACTAGTGGACTCCGATTTATGCAGATAATTTTTTCCCCAAAGGTCCCATTTGAAAAATATCTATTTGGACTCAGAGTTTACTTTCCAAAAGTAACAAGGCAACAAACATAATTCACTTTCTAGACCTGCCCACACATGCCTATTTAATTCTATAATAGATGAAATTTGTGCTTTTGAAATTATAAAGCAAAAGCAAAACAAAATGAAAAACTACTCGGAATCATCTTTTTCTTTTGAAAATCACAAAGTACTCTTGAGTTTAAAGGTAATAGAAACACTTATAATAGATACACATTTTTCACAGTTGTTTTTTATATTGTACTATGAAATCTGTAATCGATCAAATCCCAGTGGGAGGTCCTGGATTTGGCTGTGAGGAGTAATAATAGAGTTAAATTTGGAGATTCTGTTGCCTGTAGATGGGCAATAATTTTAATTAATCAAACAAAATAGAAATACTAATTTTGGCTATTTAATAATTATCTTGAGTGCTAGTGCCTGAAGGAAGTTGGATTTAATTAAAGGAGAATGTGGAGGTGGCTGGAGAGGAGGAAATTCAGAGGGGCATCTTTTTTCATGTTACTGATTTTTTATTAAATTTCTTTTCATCTCATTTGCACACTTTGGCAAATCCAGTGTTTCCTTTTGAAAAAAATTCCTATTCTACAGTTATTTCTGCTGCCTGACATGTAGAAGGGGGTTGTTCTCCATTTCAGCCGAACTACAAATAGCCTTATTTCATTTTTCAGAGCAGTGATACCTCTGTCACTTGCATACCTCTTCTGTTTAGCACAGGGATCATTTTTCAATCAAGAATGCATAATGCGTGTGTTTTAGGCACCAGCCAGGGACCTTAAGGTCAAGTTGTTCCTTATATAGTATATCTGAGAAGACTGAAAGAGCAAACATTGGTATTTCAGAGTAATAGTCTACTTTATTTCTACTCTAAATCTTCCACGCTCTCTATTTTTATCAAAGCGTATGACCAGAAGTTTACCTGTCCCACTCACATTACAACACCTTTTGGTTAGGTTGTCTTCATCACACAGTCCTTTAATGTAGCGCTCTATTTCTTTTTACTGAGAGTCAGCATAAAAGAGGCTGCATGGAAAATATTTTGGCACTTTTTGTTATGTATTCCCATAGTCTTTAGATAAGGATCGCCATAAATTAGTTTTTGCTTTTACTGCTTTAAAAAGTGTTGCTCTTCTGATTAGCTAGTGTTGTTTCTTTTGTTAGAAGAAAAGAGAGTAAGAAATCACCATGTTTCTCATGTTGGCTTGTCACCCAAGAAGCTCACCTAATGTAACAAGAAAATCAGAACAAATTTTGATGCTCAGTTGTACCCTGGTCAATCTTCTTATGACACAGTTTGCATCCTTCTGGCCCTATTTTTATGCACCTATCATACCCATACCCTTTAACTAAGTTAACTCAAATCCATTATGGAAATAGATTGGATTACCTTCCGTGTGTGTGTGTGTGTGTGTGTGTGTGTGTGCATATTACTCTTTTTAGACTTGTAGTTAAATATTTATAAATCTCTATTTTGTAACTTCAGTGCAGTAATTGGGAGCCAATAATTTTTCCAGATTCTTATGTGTGTGTGTGTATGTGTGTGTCTGTGTGTGTGTGTGTCTGCGTGGTTCCTAAAAACATTCTAGGTACTGTTTTTATACTCCTGATGAATAAAATAGACTTGCCCCAAATCTTACATTTCTTGAAAAACTTAGGTGTCATATGAATAATTTTGAAAATAGATATTTAAGACCAAACATGTGAGTTCTTTTCAATACACGTATCACAAATGTATGGAAGAGTGCCCTTAGGGATATTTCTGAGAAACAGAAGTGAAAACTTTCTTTTTGTTACAAATGAAATCTATCAGTAAATCGAGGCTTATACCCTATACCTAGGGTGGTTTTCTGCCTATCATATTGAGTTTTCAGAAACAAAGTAATTTTTCAAATTTCTTAAGGTGTAAAAATAGCTCTAATTTTGTCCTGAATTTTTTTCTCTCTTTGAGTCTCACAGACTCACATAATGATAATCACTCTAATGAATTAAGTACCTACCAAGTACCAAACATTCCATGAGATGTTTTTACATATATGACTTGTAATTCTAGAAATAGTTAGAAGTAATTAGTAATTCCAGCAGTAATATCTGTTCTATCTAATTCAGGTATTAGTGGTCCCATTGCATGAGAAAGTTTACACTTGGAGAGATAAACAAGCTCACCTAAAGTAACACAGAAGCAGTAGAGTCAAGAACCAAAACTATGTCTACCTAAATCCAGATAGCCTGCTCTATTTACAATGGTACCTTCCTCTTGGTCCTTTTCTCTTCAATTATTAATTTTAAAATCATAAAAGTCTGTGTGTTTTATGAGTTTGGCATATAGTAAGGACCCTGGTCTCAACCTGATATCCATGAACTGGCCTTGGAAGTCTCTTATGGCTCTTTCAGGTGACAATATTCAGCCTAATCAGAGATTATTTTCTGGTAAGAAGTAAATAGAAAAGGTATGATCCATGGGACTTAAGTGATCTATCCCCATTATTTAATTCTCATATATGGGACATATGCCCCAGGGAACTCTGTGAGCAAATACCTGGAGTGGAAGAATGAGAATGTGCAAGTGGTCCTTGGTCTGAGGATTGGAAACCCAATTTAGGAAAGCTGAAATATAGCAGGAACGGATAATGTTGTTGGAGGTAGCTACTGAGAAGGGGAGAAAAGTTGAGTTGGTGGTGGTAGTACTCACTGGTCACAAGTAAGTGAAATGAGCAATAGGGGGAGTCATTTGCAAGCCAATCTTTCCCAAGGAAGGACATTTACTACAGGAATGGTTGGAATTCATCTCAGTCTTGTTTGTAAAGATGCCTACAAAAGAGAATTCTCCATCCTTCTTGAGGAGTCATCTTTGATTGTTTCATTGTGTTTTCCAAACAATGGCTTAAAAATTTCTCATATGAAGGAATTTGTAGCAAGTAAAGATGAGTCAGAGAAGTCAAAAGAACATGATGTTATCTTGTTGCACTTAATTTCATAAATCTAGAATTTAGCTATGTGAATGCCACCTTCATAGTTTCATTTTGGTTCTAGAATCCCATTTATAGTTTAATTGTTATACAAAATAGTCAATGCAATGTTCATGATTTTATATAAAGGCATTATGGGGTACACAAAAAGCCTCAGCCTTCTCACAGTTATGATTTGCTGATTAAATACTTCATTTTTTTGGTAACAACTTACAATTTCATCATGGAATAACTTTTCTGTATCTTTTTTTTTTTTAATTTTTTTTTTCAACGTTTATTTATTTTTGGGACAGAGAGAGACAGAGCATGAACAGGGGAGGGGCAGAGAGAGAGGGAGACACAGAATCGGAAACAGGCTCCAGGCTCTGAGCCATCAGCCCAGAGCCCGACGCGGGGCTCGAACTCACGGACCGCGAGATCGTGACCTGGCTGAAGTCGGACGCTTAACCGACTGCGCCACCCAGGCGCCCCATAACTTTTCTGTATCTTTGGAGTTACATTCAAGTTGGCAGGTTCCATGGTGGAGCGTTGGTTTTTGGTGCTTAGAGTTAGGTGGAAGCCACACGGAATTGTCTGGGACAGGAGTTCTGAGAGCTTCTGCACAACAGATGGAGCTGGCAGAGAAGATGGATGGGAGAAGGGCAGGAGCAAGGTCATAGGATAACTTGGTATTCTCAAAAGCTGAGTAATTAGGAGGAAAGGCAACTCCAGAGACAGCACTGGGAACTAGAAGCCAGGAGAAGGGAGGCCGTGTATGGTGTGGCAACAGAGAATTCTGTCTCTGTCTAATAAAATATAACAATTACCAAAGCCTTACTATGTGCTTGGTTATGCCAAGCACTTGTGATGGGTCATCATCTTCTTTAATCCTCATGGCTCCCACATGAGGAGGCCCTATTATTATCCCTCTTTTATAGATGCAAAAACTGAAACTTGGAGAGGCTTAGTAACATCACAATCACTACAACTAAGTAGTAGATCTGGGATTTAGATCTAAAATATCTCACTCCAAGGGAGCAATCTTTACCAGTATGCTCTGGAATTAGGCTTGTGTTCCATCATGGCTCTGATACGCACAAATCTTGTGACCTTGGGCAAGTTACATTAATACCCTTGAACCACAAATTTCCCTTCTATGAATATGGGCATTTAATAATACCTACTTCATAACGTTATTATGGGTTTTTAATTTATGAAGTGAGCAGTGATTGTAAAGAGACTGGAAGGGTACCTGGCACCTGGTAAGTATCGCTGCATGTCAACAGTTACTATTATTAAATTAAATGATGAACATGAGAGTCCTGAGCAGGATTTTTCAAGCTGTGTTCATAAAATCAAGTTAATGGTTCATGACCAATGTTTCTTTTTAAATGAAAAGGAATAGAAGAGAATGGAATAGAATGGGGAAAAGTCAGGATTCATTGTATATAGTAAAAGTAAGAATTGATTCATATGTCTTAATTCTGTTTTGTGTGTATGTGCATTTTGCATACTGGGTAAAAAGGAAAAAAAATATATTTCTGATTATTAACTGTCAAAAAAAAGTGTTTTAAAAAAATCTTTTCAAGTAGCATTTTTCAAAGTGTGGTCCAGGAACCAGTAGCATCAGTTTCACTTGGGAATTTGTTAGAAATGCAAATTGCTGGGCCCCACCCTTGCACATTCATTTGATTTTAACAAGCCCTCCAGGTGATTAAGGGCAATTATGTACTCAAACATGGCATTTGGAATTCATGAAAAAATTAGATAAGGCTATATATATATATATACACACACACACACACACACACACACACACATATATATACATACATATATATACACACACACACATATATATACATATATATGCACATATATATACACATATATATGTATATATATATAAATTATTTAAGAGTATTTAAGAGTACATGTTGTGTTATATTGACTAAAGATTTAAATTCTTTACAGAATGCCATCTTGTGTGATTTTTGTTTTTTGTAGCTGTTTCCCCAGTTTTTTCTACACTGCCTGCTCACAGTGCAGGTGCTCAAGTCCCATAGACATCAATTAGTTTATATGTAGAAGGACATTGAATATTTAGATCCTGTACTTTCTTCTAGCACTACAAGATAAAAAGTTAAAATTCCTGTGAGTAGCCCTGAGCCTGAATATCTAAGTTGTGTTTAATTTGAAACATTTTACTGATAATAGACCAGATGCCTCAACAGCTGCAGAATTAGGAATTAAATTAAGAACTCATAAAAAACTGCACTCAATATTTTAGTAATGGAGATATTTATTTTGAAAAGCACATGCAGGCAAAAAGACATTGACAATCTAGTTAATGTAAAACTAATAGTGATGATAAAAAATCTTTTTGGCAAAAACAGAAATGATATCGATTTTTTCACCGAAATATTTTTTCCCCTCAAAGGGAACAGTGAAGGTGTTTAAGATATTTATTTATTATTGTATTCCATTACTGTAAAGAGACAGCAGCTACAATTGCACTGATGAATATTTGTTGATTATTGTGTTTAATGTAATTTATTGTTGTATTTGGTTTGGGGTTGGAGGGTCTATTTACTTTAAGACTTAAAAATATACTCTTTGAACACAGCATCCAAATTGACTAGAAAAGTCTTGAAGACTTTCTTTGACAAATTTTTTAAATAGTCCTTTGGATTTTTAAAAATGTATTAAAATTTTTCCCTTGGATTTTCAGAAAGCAGTTTTTTAATGAATACATGTGTATTAACATTTCTAAGTTTTTAGTAGTATATGAAAATATTTTTCAAGACAAAAAGTGTAAGGAAAAACAAAAGTGTACCTTCTGGCTCACCACAAGTGGAATTTCACATTAACAGTAGCTTAAGAGGCATTTCCAAAGATCCTTCTCTGCTTTGCATTCTGTGGTTGGAGAAGAATGGAATGGGAAGAAGGCAGGGAGGTTGTGGGCTGTCTCCTCTTTCTGGTATTAATTAGCGTCTGTGAACTCAGGCAAATCATATAGTTTCCTTCTCTATACAATAGGGGGTTTGGATTACATACTTTATAAGATTGTTCCAACCTTGAAAAAATCTGGGTTTCTAAATGGTCATGTGTTCCTTTTGAACAATTTTGGTAAGACTATGGTTATGTATATATATTAGCAAGGCTCAAAAAAAAAAAAAGAAGGCTTATAAATAACATGACAAAGTTAACTTGACCTTTCCTTGACACATTTCATGTATCAGTGGGCTAGTTTTCATCAGCTTTGGGTTTGGGAGCACAGGTGATGCCACTCACTGGGCATGAGGGTGAAAATACATGAGGGTGTTCTTGGTTATCACAATGACTGGGTGAACTGGCATTTAGTGCCCAGGGATCAAGAGTGCCACACATCTTGTAATAGGTTTTGACAATTCCTCACTACAAGGAAGCTTCCCTCCCTGAATTGCAAGAACACCCCCATTGGGAACTAGCTAATGAAGTTTAAAGATTTAGTTTTAATTCCATATTTTTATAAAGTCATCTGGGAAATTAGAAATGAAGTGGTCATATATTTTCTGTTGTATTAGTAACACAAATGCATCTATTCTTAGATGACAACTGGTGTTTTTATGATGCATGGGAGAGAATAGCCTCCAGCTCCATGCACTATATATTGACGATGCAGTAAGAAAAGCAGTAAAAATCTCAGCTCCGTTAGTACAGTGTGCAAATATAACTTGAAAACATACTACGAATAGTTCCTTTGAGTATGAAGTTACTAGTTGCCTGATGATAGCCATATTTTCAAGGAAATGGCTTACAGAAGTTTCCATTCAATATAAGTAGACATTTCTTGTGTCCAAATAAATGTTCTGATAAGACATTAAATGCGTAGATTTGATTCTCTATAATGGGAAATACCACTTGCCTAATAGCTCTATGCATGATGATGAGTGAAGTGAGTACTTCTTGTTCCCCCTCTGGCCTCTTCTGCATGTAGGTTGGCCTTCGCATATTCCAGGTCAGGTTAACGATAGAATTCATTTAGCAAGAGTGACTCATCCAAGGCCACCCTAAGAACCTTAGTCACTTTGCTTTGCAATCACTTAAATCACAGGATTAGTTTATTAAATTAAAATTATTTTTCTCTTCTATCTTCTTGAGCTTGTCAAGTCCTTGGTTTGTTAATGTGATCATTTAATTTTAAATTTACTTAATTTTAAAACTATTGCTTATATTCAGATCTTAGATACTGTGAGTGTAGAAGGTATTGGATAGGTAAAACTGTTGTCTAGCAAACCAAAGCCAACTTGTTATTCTCCAGGAATGAAAGGGAACCCCTGTTTTTCCTTCCTTTGGTGAATCTGGGCCTTAATACTGCTGTGGGAGAAGGGGGAAAGGGAAATTAATTTGAAATGTATAACTTTTCTTTTCATATAAATTTGGTAAAAATGTAGATTTCAGGACAAAGAATTACAGAATTAAAAGAAAAGTCTTTTTGCTAATCTTTCATATTCAATATCTATGCTAGGCCTCCATAATTAACAAAAGTTATACACTACATTCCTCTTAGAATGAATTTTTTGGACATCAGAACAAAAGTCCACTTAGAAATTAGCAATAACCATCTTACCCCAATCTTTCAATACGGAAAATAGGGTCAAAGTGATGTTAGTGATTTGTGGTCTACCCAGAGTACAGAGTCAGGACAAGGCAGACCAGGCTCTTGAGTTTGGTGACTGGTTTTCCTACCCCACTGCCCTATTCCTCAGAGGCCTCCTTGACCCTGAGTTCCCTAAGACAAATAATTGCAAATGCTAGCCTAAGATGGCCAATGGGTATGATGAATTACCTTCTCTGCTCCACAACTGGAGAGGCACTAGTTAAGTACCATCTGGCAAAATTGAGAAAATAGTCACTCATGATTTTTGGTGCTCAATTATTTAGGTGAGGAATTATGGCTGAGAAAAGAACAAGTGAATCTGTAACTAAAATATTAAAAAGCATTTTTACTGAGACTAGATTAACCCTAAAGACAGCTGAAAAATACACCATATTAAAATCAAGGTATAATATTTCCTGGTTTTAGTTACATTTTAAAGCTAATTCCTTGCAATAATATTAATTATGTTGAACCCATATGATATGAACGTTCTCAACACACTGGATTTTCATTAATTCAGTCTTCAAGCCACACTACAATTGTACATTCATCTATTATGCTGTTCATATTTCTGAAAACAATGAAACAAGTAAGCCTGATGGTATTAAATAAAGGATTTCATGCAAAAAACAAAAACAAAATTTAACAACAACAACAAAACTGGTTTATCTCTTTGGGCAATGCCTTACTGAGTCAAGTAAATCATTGAAGGTGAGTGAGAAAATGGAAGAGGGGGGAAAAGAGGCTTCAGCTCATGGCAACTACTGTATAAAGCTGAGAAACAGGGAGCGTCCTTTCTGTGCTGTGCTTTTATTATCTCTCTGTTTGTGATCCCATCGTCTACTGTTTAATTTGTGGAACATTCCAGGGAGTATCCTTAGCTTCCCTGACATGAGTCTGGGCCTGGGGCTTGAAGGCTCTGAGGGATTCCTTTCTGAAATAAGGTTGGACAAATAGAGCAAGTTGTCTATTCAGCACATGGCTCAGCTGGTTGTGGCAGACTTCTCATTGGGAGCAGGTGAGATCTTTGTGCCACTGAGCCATGGGAGGCCAGAGCGTGCTGCCCCATGCAGTGTTGCAGGCATTTCTGAAGAGTGTAGGATGTGATCTCAGAAAAATGGGCTTACTTCTGTATCTCAAAAGAGAGAACACTAAATGCTTAGACTTCCTTCACACGTTTGCATGTGGCTCAGTGGTGTTCCATCTGGGAGTTTGCTTCTAATGTATGTATTTTCAAGCAAGAATGGCACAGTGGTGGCTTATGAGGGTTAGTTCTTATTAATTTAGCTGATGACACTCTGACCAAATGCGTGGAAATAATAATAGTGGCATACTTTTGCTTCTGTTTTCTGTTTGTTTGATGTAATAAAGGTTTTGTTAATGTCTTAGAAAGAGCCCTTACAGAAAATAAAATTATATTGCACTATTTTGTGGAAATGCCAAGCAATTAGTGTATGGTATCATTAATGAGTTGTATTATTAATGTGAAATGCTAAAATAATTCAGAAAGCATAAATGATATGTAAAGCCCGTCTTACCACGAGCGTGGAGAGGGTGGGCATGGAGGGGAGGCATAAAGAGAGAATAAGTAAACACATGTGTGATGTTAAGGCGGAATGTACTGAAATTGCCGGTAATATTTCCTAGTAGTCAGCGATATGCTGAGTTACAGCTGGTGCTGCTACTGTTTGTCAAGGTCATCAGGGAACAGATCCTATGACTGCTTAAGGGATGGGAGATTGATTCCTGATACCAATTTTGACTCACAAATTGTAACCAGAATAATTAGGACTGTGTTTACAGACTTGGGAACAGGCAGCAAAAGCCTCTGGTAACTTATTTCAGATGGATCAAGTTAAATTTTTATCTTAAATCTGAGCTTTGATTTGAAACAAAGGTATTAGCTAGTTTTTTTGAGATGGTAGTTCCTTTACCTTGCAACTTCCTGTTATTTTATTTTTAAGTTTCCAGAGAATTCTCTTTAGAATACATTCATATAGAAATCAGTCTACCTGCCTGCTTTCTGAGAGACTGAATTTGATGCTGTAGTTTATTTTAATCAGAGGCAGGGAAATACTATTATTTTTTGACTATTAAGAATTGTAGTAAGCAATTTAGACATATAATATTTGTTTGGCAGCTTTTGGAAAGCTATTAAACTGGCAGCCCCAACTCCTATTAGAACGATGTATGTACCTCTGTGGTCTGAGTGTAGTGCTCTGTTTATGGGAAACGAGTGGCCACTAACTAGGAGTTGACCCACTTATTTGAAAACATTTTTTTTTCCAAAATAGAACTTATATGACATGATACCTTAAAATTCTTCATTATTGTATGGTGAATTTTTTAATTCATTTGTATTAATAAATTTTTCCCATAGAGACCATCTGATACAAGTTTGAGTCTCAGATGTTTTAATCTTTATCAAATTTAATCTGTATTTAATCTTTATTTTTAGTCCAACACAAGTTCTTCTTTCTGTAGCCTACAATTTGCCTTTTATTAATAGGTGTGTTTATGTTAACACTTTTCTGATATTCAAGCATAATTGACTTTTATTTTTTTCATTTGTGAATGGTATTTATAAGAGTTAGTGCAAGACTTGGTATTCTGAGTTGATCAATTATCCTATTATCTTGCTTTATTCTCTTCAAAGTTTTGACTAAATTGCGCATGATATTAAATGCCTTTCACTTTATCACACAAAAATAATGCTTTCTTAGCCTAATTTTAAGTTGATAATGTTTTCATAATTAATGACTTTTTAGATTATAATTGTTTATTTTTTAGTTCATTAGTGGCTAGTATGGTATATTTCTTCCATTTAAAGCAAGCCTTTAGGAAAATAACAGTTCTGTTCTCTCTTCTTTTTTTGTGTGTGTTTGACTATAAATATCAGAGTCATAAATTATGACTACAAAAATAAGTAATGGAAACATATCTCTTTTGCTATTAATTGCCACTTACTCTTCTGTGACTTTTTTTTTCTTGTTTGATATTAATAAGTCAGTCAGGCTCTATTTCAGTTCAAGTGCTATCTAGAAATCACCAGGACTCCTGGAGCCTGTTCACACCCACATGGCTGTCTGGAAACCAGACTGAAGAGAACAGTGATACTGGGCAGGGGTCCTAAGAGGGATTCTGAGTGGATTAGCTACTTATTGGGGTATTGGAACCAGTGGTTTTCATCTATACTTTGACCATGAATGTACACTTGCTTCTTGGTTCAAGGAAGACGTTTGCCAGAGTACATTGTCAACCAGTAGACCAAGGATTTTGTCATGTGATGACAGCCTTCAATACCTCTGGGAGTCCCTAATGCCATTTCAGAAGAATGAACCTGAAGTTCCCTTAGAAGTTTCAGCCACTAGAAGTTTCTAGTGAATTTGAAACTATATTGAGCAGGTGACAGACCCACATCAACAGCCCTTTCCTCTTGTAAGCTCAATGCCTTGCTTCAGTCCTTTCTCTGACCACCTTTTTCTTTCTTTTGTCTGCCACATTTTCTTATGCTTTATTTCACCCTGGAACCTTACCATATCAGTTTCCTGTTTTCTTCCCATATTCCTTCTCATTATTATTGTTCAGGGTATTTATCTGGTCCTCTTTCTTCTTCAGTTACACATTTCTAGGATGTACTGCATTGATCATTGTTTTTGTTTCCTTTGGGTTGAATCCATGCACTAGATATTACACTTTGTCCCAAACTTCTTAATGAACTGTTGTATACCTATTATTATTAACTCCTTTCTATTCCCACCCCCATTAAGCTTTTGTAGAAATGTAAAACCAGATAAGCAGTTGATTTCCAAATATTACACTGGTTTGTTCAAAACACTCTAGATGTGAGAGTAAGTTCTAACATTCACTAGGATTGTCAAGTCACCTGAATTATTTTGTAAAATGGAGATAATGATAAAATGAGATAATATAACTGAAAGCATTTCATGGTACAAAAGTTAGTTATTGTTACTGAGAATTATTATTCAAGAGAGTTACCATTTAATATCATGGGACATTTTAAAATTTGTATTTTACTTTTTAACTTTTTATGTTGAAGTAATTTCGTGCATAACAATTTGCAAAAGATAGTACAAAGAATTCTCGTTTGACCCTTTCTAAATGTTAGGATCTTAAATTTATCAAAACCAGGAAATTAACTTTGGTATAACACTATTAACTAATCTATAGATGGTATTTAAATTTCATCAGTTGTACCACCAATGTCCTTTCTCTGGACCTGGATATAAACAGGAATCACATATATGCTCAGTTGTCATGCATTTTAGTCTCCTCCAGTTCTTCAATTTTTCTTTGTCTTACATGAATTGACAAAGAATAGTGACCAGTTGTTTTGGAAAATGTCTCTTGATTTGAGTTTTCTGATGGTTAAATTCAGGTTACGCATTTTTGGCAAAAGTACCATAGAATGATGCTATACCTTTCTCAGCTCCTCATATCAGGAAACAAATGATGTCAAGATGTCTAATTACTAATGATGTTAACTTCAATTCCTAAGTTAAGTCTGACAAGTTTCTCCACTGTTAAGTTGCTAGTATCCTTTTTGTAATTCGTAAGCATGTTGTGGGGGAATACTTTGAGACTAAATAAATGACCAGTTTTTTCATCATACTTTCAATCACACATTTTATCAATCATTGATGATTGATATCAATATTGATATCAATTGATATCGATCATTGATGATTCCGGCTTGAAACAGTTGTCATTGATGGAGCACCTGGGTGGCTCAGGCAGTTGAGCATCCAACTTTGGTTCAGGTCATGATCTTACATTTCAAGAGTTTGAGCCCTACGTTGGACTCTGTGCTGACAGCTCTGAACCTGGAGTCTGCTTCAGATTCTGTGTCTCCCTCTCTCTCTGCCCTTCCCTTGCTCACACTCTGTGTCTCTCTCAAAAATAAATAAACATAAAAAAAAGAAACAGTTGTCATTGAGATGTTTGCCCAATGATTTTTTTTTATTTCCTCACTCCTACATTAAATTCTTCTGTAAGGAAGAGCTTTCCTTTCTCCTTCACTTATTTACTTATTCAATTATTTATTTATATCAGTATGGACACATGGATTTTTGTTTTATTCTATGAGTTATAATCCATTATAACTGGTATTTATTTTGTTGTCCACATTTGGCCATTTGACCAATTTTCAAGTTGGATTTTGTGTCTTTTCTTCATATTACCATCTTCACACTTCTTATTTTCTTCAGGTGCTCTTATACTCTCAGATGCTCCAGGTGAATCTTATACTTTTTCTGATCCAGCCCTTGAATCAGACATTCAAGGAGCCCAGATTTCTTTTATTGAAGAATGGTATTTAGAAACCAAGATCTAGGTGTTAGATATGCTCAATCACAAATCCTTCAATTACACATAAAGCACTTTCAGAATTACTAGCCCATATCTCTGTGAAAAACAAATTTCCTAACTAAAGTACACTACTTGTGTACAACTGTTTTTCTTTTGCCTTGGAAGATAGACTTGAAACACTGTGGTCTACAAGGAAAACTATGGAGATGTCCTCTTTATCTGAATATTTGAGTAAGTAAGCAAGTAATCTACTAGCCAAGGTGTTTTCTTTACTAGACTAATTTTGATACCTTCTTTGTTACCAACGTGAAAAAGAAGCATCATATTTCTAATAGGTTTTCTGGCTATTATAGAATTTGGGGAAGAATGCTGCCCACAATTAGGAAAATGTAAAATCCCGTGGAAACTGCATGTCATTATATTTGAAAATTTTAACTTTTTGAGTTTTTGCTAGAATTTGGTCAGGAACTAGTGTAAATGGCTGCTATTTATAGCATCATTTCAGCCTCTTAAATTAACCCTCAGTTATTGTTATAGTTCTTTTGCAATTTCCCCAGCTCCACATTCCCTGATTCTTTTTCTTTAAGTCTACCCTGAAAATTGAATCAGCCTCAGGTTGTGCAGGTGAAGATGATATACAATTTTATAACCCTACTCCCTATTTCTAACATTACTGAAAATACTGTATCGTTCCTGGCCAATTCTGCATAAGAGACATTCAAAAGACAAGGAGGACTTTTTTCTGTTGCACATACCTTTTGTCATTATAGGTATGTACCACAGCTTGCATCTGATAGAAAAACAAAAACAATAAAAACAAAACCCCAAACAAACAAACAAACAAGGAAAAAAACCCAGAAGTCCAGGGCATTTTTTTTTTTGTCATTGTGTTTAGCCAATGTTAAATGGCTGAGACAGCACTGAATTCCGGTTAATCCCTAATATTCAGGCTTCCTCCCTGCCTTTTCCCACCCTTGTTTACATCCAGTTAACTTTAGATGCAATTAACAATACATTAATGTTCTTTACCTTAAACTTTTATCATATGCACTTTGAATTCTCTCCCCTCTTTGGGAAACTGAATATTACAGTAGCTCAGAGTATGTAGACTCTGGATTGCTCACTCAGGTTCTGATCCTGCTCTACCAGCTCTGTGGTTCTTGGTCGAGCTACTTAATCTCAGTTGGTGGTAGTTTCTTTTTCTGGAAAATGAAAACCAAAATAGAACTCCTTTATGTGGTTGTTGTAAAGTTTAAATGAGCTAATAGATAGTGGTGCTTAGAAACATCCCTGGCACATAGTAAGCATTCACTAAATGTTATTGCTGTTGTGGTGGTTATTACCTGTGTACCATGGCTCCCTTGTGGTCTCTGCATCATACTGCATTTTCTAGACCACTAGATATGTGGGCACTTAAGATGTATATGCATGGTAAGGAATAGGAAGTTATTCCTCCATTGGAAGGAGTCAGTCCCTCAGGGGAGGATGAATTTGAAAGGAGATGGCAATTAAAAAGTAAACAATACATGGGGTGCCTGGGTGGCTCAGTTGGTTAAGCATCCAACTTTAACTCAGGTCATGATCTTGTGGTTCCTGAGTTTGAGCCCTGCGTTACTCTCTGTGCTGACAGCTCAGAGCCTGGGGCCTGCCTCAGATTCTGTGTCTCCCTTTCTCTCTGCCCCTCCTCTGCTCATGCTCATGCTCTGTCTCTCTCTCTCCCAAAAATAAATAAACATTAAAAAAAGTAATACAAAATACCATGTGATTTCACTCATTTGTGGAATTTAAGAAACAAATGATCAAAGGACAGGGAGGGAGAGAGAGAGGGAGGGAGGGAGGGAGTGAGGGAGGGAGGGAGGGAGAGAGAGAGAGAGAGAGAGAGAGAGAGAGAGAGAGAGAGAGAGAGAAACCAAGAAACAGACTCATAACTATAGAGCGAAAACTGATGGTTACCAGAGGGGAAGTGGGCAGAATAGGTGATGGAGATCAGGGAGTGCACTTGTTGTGATGAGTACTGGGTGTTGTATAGAATTGCTGAATCACTGTATTGTACATCTGAAACTAATATAACACCTTATTAAGTCTACTGGAATGAAAATAGAAAATTTAAAAAGTAAACAATACATTACTATGTACTTTTTACTCTCCTAATATCTTCTCTATTGATTTAAGTCTCTCCCATAAGAAATAAAATAATAGAAAACAGCCCTTTTTTTGAATTTTTTTTCTCATAATAAGATAAAATTTCATGGGAAACTCCAAGATAAGGAGAAACCTAAGCCAAAAATAGACTCTCCAACCTGACAAGCCATTTTGTCTTTCTGAAAGATGAGATCTGTAAACTGCAGGGTATCACAGTCTCTTTCTCTGCTTTGTTTCTGGGTTTCAGTGAAGAAGGAAGGGAGCTGGAAGGGATGGGGTTGGTAGGAAATGCTAAAAAGAGGAGGAGTGTCCCAAATCAAGTAGTAGTTGAGTCCAGAAAAAAATTGTTATTAATTTAGAATTATCAGATATGAGGACAGAGTGACTTCTATTAGAATGTCTATTTTTAATAGTGTGTCTGGATTTAGCACCCTATAATATGATGGGTGTTGCCAGCACTTCTGATGTTCTGATAGAGGTGTGATAGTGACTCAGTGCTCGGGTTTCTCTCCTTAGCTGTAATTTATGAATGTCAGCATGATTTATCTGGGATGGAGAAAGACAGTTTTAATGTTTTGATAGTACTGCTTATCTCATATATGTTTGCATCTCATTTTGATTTGGTATCTTCAAAACCCCGGGGACTGTATGAAGTAGTTACACTACTGTTACTCTTGTGAGATTTTGATCTTTTATTTTAAGTAGCATAGTGAACTCTTTCTGTCAGTGAATGCATTTTCCACTATTAGTCACACTTGGTGGTTACAAGGTTCTGTTTTCTTTTATACAAATGCCAACATTTTTGTAGCTTATTGACTGATGGAGGGCACATGTTGAAAGCTACTGAGAACCATGAAAAGGAAGAGACTACAGGTGTTTATTTACTGAGGGTTAATAAGAGACTCATTGATATGGTATTCTCATCCTTTGTCTGCAGGGATCTAGGAGAGTTTTTGGTTGCATGTGGCTTTGTGGCTTAGCAGTTGTAACACAGGAACAGCTTGTGAGTATCACCATGTGACAGGGCCATCAAGCAGCAGAAATAGGTCCATCACAACCACTGTTGACTTGTGCATGGGAATCCTTGGTATGGTGGGAATGTTTATTTATTTACTTTTCATAAACTAAAGTAAAGAACTGCTTCCTTGAAGAAGTCTATTTCCCCTCTGGCTTTTGAGAAGATTATAATCTTTTGCATGATTTATTGATCACCTTTTGACCGTAAGTGTATGTCATGTCATATTGGACAGGTTTCAAGTTCAACAACATATAAATAAAAATGGCCATGCAACAATGTGAAGACAAGCATACTTAAGCTCCAGGGGATATTCAGTTGTAACGATAAAAAAGCACAGCCTTAGGTCTTCCACGGTTCATCACATTTTCATGTGGGTTTTGCAGATTCCTGGCTACAGACATTAGGACCCATATTTTGGTCACAAGTTGAAAACCTTTGGGAAATTGATATTACCCAGTGTCTGTGGTGAAAGTTTATCCTTTCTGGGAAAAGTTCTACCTACAAAATAGAGAGGGATGAGAAGAGATTTATGGATAGACAAGGAATTAAGTCATTTTCTAAAGTTTGTAAGTGGAAGAGGAAGGAAGAAAGTCATCTCAAGCAGAGAGAAACCCAGGTGCAAAGAAACAATGCAGTGATGAGAATATCAGGAGACATTTGGTAAATGTCCAGGAGTCTAGGTTGAATTTGGACACTGCTGATAATGGAGGAAAGGAGTAAAGAACTATGGAAGGGTTAACATGACTAAACTGGGTGATTAATTAATGGAAGGAGGGTGAGAGAGAAGGAGATGGGAAAGACCCGAACCAGCTGAGCTTATTAGTCATGGATGTTAGTGACCACATCTCACTCTGCCACATCCATTTCTGAATAGCCCAATTGGGGTATTAAATCATGTGCTTTTGTGAAGCCTAAAAATAGTTTCATGCCTCAAATCTGTCAGTCCTATGAGCAACTTTGAGAAAATAAGTTCTGTGTGTATTAAATTCTGGAAAAGAACATTTACTGTTCAGAGATTTTATAAAGACTAATTGGAGGAGAGAAGTCACTTTGTAATAACTATATAAATGCAAAATGTATTGTTACTCTGTTGCCCACTACCACTAATGGTCAACATTAAACATGTGTGTTTGCAAAAGCATTTCCTCTGTGCTAAATTAAGAAATGCAGCACCTTGTCCTTAATTTTTTAGTGAGACTGTTGTAGCAGTCTCTGGACACATTGTGGCTTTGCCATGCACTTGGGTCTCCCTCCAGCATTCCAGCCCCTTTTCCATCTTTTTAATTTCTGGTCTAAACAAGAAGTAGTTGTGGTTGAGTTCCTTTTTCTCTTAAGTTGGTTAATGAAAAGTGTGCAGTCCTTTTATCCAAGTAAAATAAATGCATAAGCCATGAGGCAAGCTGATAGTTTATTTTCTTTGGTGACAGGAGCAAGAAGATTTTTGTGAGGAAACAAAATACTTGTTTGCAAAGAATCAGTGTTAATGTGTCAAAGGTGACTAACATTTTGAATCTCATCCAGACACCTACTACAGGGGAACTAAGGACACAGTAAAATAATGGCCATCTTGATTGAATACCTGGCTTGGCTTTCCAGACTAGATTTCCATGTTGCTTGTACAGGTCTGGACCAAGTCTCACTAAAATTTTGTAGACAAAACCTTGCTCCTTTAACCCAACACTAGACAGAAAATAGCCAAGTGCTGTTATTTTTTTCTATGACCTGCTTGCATTGGTATTCTGAATTTTTCAGGGTTACTAATGGGAAAAGGAGAACACTGTAGAGCACAGAGGCTCTGTGTCCTGTTTCTGAACTGAGCGTCATGCTGAACTGCCTTTAGAGAGTGAGATTCTACTTCCCTAAGAGGGGAAATCCATTGGCCAGGGCATAACAGAGTGAAGAGAGCAAAGAGAGTCTTTCTCCTGTAAAGCCCGGAGAAAAATTAGAATCTTTGGAAAGAGGGCCCTGGAATTTATATTCTAATTTCTCACGTGAGTCTTGTGTACATGAAAGTTTTAAAGTATTTACTAAAATATCTGCACCCTACCAGGGTCATTTTATGAAAAAAAATGCATATATGTACAACTAAAAACTGCTTATCTACATTCTAAGGAAATGAAAGGTACTTCTAAGAGGTCACGTGGCTTTATGTGGGAGGCCAACACCTGGAAGATCAGAAAGCCTTTATCAGTCTTTCATTCTTCTTTCCTCCTGCCTGTGGTGATTACTCAAGTTCAAATATGTGAAACCATGAAAAGTGAAGGCACATTCTCAAGGGGTCCAGTTGAAGAGAGCTCCCACTTGGCTTATACCCTTGACTGGACCTAGGATTGGTCCTTCCCTTGCATCAGCTACTACAACCATCTTCCATTATCACCACTTAAAGGAAGGTTCCATTAAACAACAAAGTGCAAACCAAAATAAGACAAAGAAACATGTGCCTTGCATATTGTTGCTGAAGGAGAAGTGTGGATAGTGATTGACTCAGCTCTGTGCTGTTCCGCATGGTAGCCACAGCTATTGAGCATTTGCCCTCGTGCCAGTACAACTGAGGAACTGAGTTTTTAATTTGTTTCTAATTTTAACTTAATTAATTTATATTTGAGTTTAAAAACACATTTTTGGGGGTGCCTGGGTGACTCAGTCTGTTAAGCATCTGAGTTCGGCTCAGGTCATGATCTCACAGTTCACGAGTTCAAGCCCCGTGTTGGGCTCTGTGCTGACAGCTCAGAGCCTGGAGCCTGCTTCGGATTCTGTGTCTCCCCCCCCCCCCCCGGCCCCTCCCCTGCTCATACTCTGTCTCTCTGTCTCTCTGTCTCTTAAAAATAAATAAACATTAAAAAATACTTTTTTAAACACATTTTTTTTCAATTATTGCAAACAGTTTAAGTATTTTTTGGAATAACTAGGTTTCTGGAAATCTGCTTTTTAAACTATGAGTTTTAAATTTCATTCCTAATAACAATCAAGTATTTCTGATAAAAATTTAGCCTCCAAATGGAGATGTGCTGTAAGCATAAAATATACACTGTATTTTTAAGACTTAGTAAAAAGAATGTAAAATATCTCACTAATATTTTTAATATTGTTTGCATGTTAAAATGATACATTTTTGGATACATTGGGTTTAAGTACATTATTAAAATTAATGTCACCTGTTTCTTTTTACTTTTTTAATTGTAGGTAGTAGAAATTTTTATACATGACTTTCATTATAGTTCTGTGAGACAGCACTGATTCAGATGTTTAAGACAGCCCCATATTTCCATAATATTGAATACTTAGAAGTCGGGGTTCCATAATATTCATTTTAATGTCATGGCTCCAATAGAGAATAAACATATATTAGGTGATGACAATAAATAATTTTATGTCCTTAGAAAACAGTTGGAGGACTCCTGGGTGGCTCAGTCGGTTAAGCGTCTGACTTCAGCTCAGATCATGATCTCGCAGTTCATGGGTTCAAGCCCTGTGTTGGGCTCTGTACTGACAGCTCAGAGCTGGAGCCTGCTTTGGATTCTGTGTGTGTGTCTCTCTCTCTGCCTCTCCCCTGCTCACTCTGTCTCTCTCTCTCAAAAATAAATAAACATTACAAAAAAAAAAAAAAAAAAAATAGTTGGACTGCTCTGTTACTAAGAATACAGATTATTAACCCAGCAGGAGCTAGTGCCAACCTAATAGGTATCAAATCATTAAAACAACTAAGAATATTTAGAGTGAGGATGGAATACATGTTTACCAAGATCTTTTTCTTATTCCAGATTTCCTTCCCACAACTTTTGAAGAAATTTATCTTAGTTGAGATTAGCTAGGCAAAATATACTGTTTCAATTATATCACATGACACATATAAATCTAGCAATAAATATTTATCAGTCGTCAGTTCAGATGTGGAATGCTCAGGTCCTCAGAGAGGAATATAGGAGCCTATAAGACTTCATTCTTGCCCATGTGAAACTTAGAAATCTGGTATAGTAGGTAAGAAACATATTTTAAAATTTGGAAATATAGGGGCACCTGGGCAGCTCAGTCAGTTTAAGTGTCAGACTCTGTTTCAGCTCAGGTAATGATCTGGCCAGTTTGTGAATTCGAGCCCTGCATCAAACTCCATGCTGACCATGCAGAGCCAGTTTGGGATTGTCTCTCTCTCTCCCTCTTTGCCCCTCCTCTGCTTGTGCTCTTTCTCTCTCTCAAAATAAATACATAAACTTAAAAAAATTGAAGATTTGGGGCTCCTGGGTGGCTCAGTCAGTTAAGTGTCCAGCTCTTGGTTGCAGCCTAGGTCATGATCTCAAGGTTTGTGAGATCAAGCCCCGCATCAGGCTCTGTGCTGACAGTGTGAAGCCTGCTTGGGATTTTCTCTCTCTCTCTCTCTCTCTCTCTCTCTCTCTCTCTCTCCCTCCCTCCCTCCCTCTCTCTCTGCCCCTTCCCTGCTCACTCACTCTGTCTCAAAAATAAATAAACATTAAAAAAATGAAGATATAAAAGGATATACATAATGGAGGATTAAATTGTAGACTCTAATTGTTTGGAAATTTGGGGGCAAAACCAAACAAATGTGAACTGAGGTTTTGTAAAGTGAAGGCTGTATAGTGAAGATGGGTCTTGATCTAGGATGGTCAGATTTGCATGGTCCTGGGGGAGGGAGCTCCCAGAGATTTGCACATTGACACACGGGGCTTACTTTTGGGTCACTGATCACTTCCCTAAAGCTGTTTACTTGCCTTCCTACCTGAATGTGAACTTTTTGAGGACAACGATTCTGTTTATTTCGTCTTCTTCATGCCAAAGCCTTTGGTGCCTGGTGTGTGGTGGGTATTCAGTTATATTTATGGATTTCATCAATATCTGAATGAGTAAGTGAGAGCATTCTCATCAGAATAAAGAGAATAACCCAGGAAACAGTAATGGGCATGAGCATTATGAGATGTGGGTTACAGAAGACCTTTTATCATTTTACTTTCTGATCTAAAAAAATAGAAGTGTTTCCTAACTTTTTCTGAGGGTTGTTGGAGATCTTCACACATGAAGAGAAAGGACCTTATAAACTATAATGTACTATTAAATCCCAGACTTCACTATTATTCACCCAGGGACAGGTTCTTCTTCATCTTTGTAGTTGTCACCTTGTATAGAAATGGATATTCAATAACTGGTTGTTTAATAAAAGAGTCAAAGAATGAAAGTCTTGCCACTTTCTTTATTTCTGTTTTCTACCTGCCTGAAAATGCAGGTAGCCTTCTTGTTAGAAAAGTGTCTAAATTCTGGTTAAACTTTGAAGAGAAGCTTGGCATCTTTGCTTATGAATCAATTTCATGTATGTGAGTCCATGAATTTTTTCATATCTCTTTTGTCTTTTCAGTACAATTAAAAAAAACTTTTAAAATGTATTCTTTGGCCATTAGAATTGATTCAGATTTTTGAAGTTTCCAGGTATATGGCCTCAGGATTGAGTTTTCCACTCAATATATAGAAATATATTGAGATATAGAAAGCATATCTCAGTTAAAATATACCTTCACTTTGCTCATGTGATTCCTCCTATGTAAGGCAGTTAGGGAAGACATGAAATATCTTTCCTAAAATCCTGATTCAGATACACCCAACAACAATAATTTGGGGGCAACAAGGTCAAGATTATTATTAAAGAAAATACCGCATTAAAAATGCTAACTTCAAAAAAAGAATTTCCAACTTAAGAGAGATATGGGCAGAATTGAGTGGTTTATTCTGAAGGTTGCAGGAGTGGTCTTCCATTCTTAAATTACAGCTCTCGAAGAGTATTTCTCTGTGATGTATGCTTTCCATATCTTACAACTGCATTTGTCAATTTTACGTCAATAAAACTGGGGTAAAAAAAAAAAAAAAAAGAATGTTTCTCTTCCTGACTCATAAGCATTTGACCTAAGGCTAAAAAGGCTCAGAAATGTTTTGTCACCACCAGCCGAAATAGAAGCACAATGCAGATCCTATAGATAAAACTCCAACATCCTGTCTCCAAGCTCTGAGCATTCATTTCTCATAATATTCCTTCCTTCCATTCTCATTACTGTCACCCTTCCCCAGGCCCTCCACCTTCTGACACCTGGATTATTGCTGTTTTGTGCAACCATTTAATTTATCTGCCTTTAGCTTTTGCTGCAATTAAATCCATCTTTCATATTGGTGCCAGTTCAGTAAACCACTGCTTTCTTCCTATCTTTCCTCTCCCCAAGTCTACACTGGCTACACTTCTTGCTGGGGCTTTCCAGTCATAATTGACCCAGTCAACCTTCTTTCTCTGTGTCTTTCCACTGTCCTCCTCCCACATCCCAGTATTACTCCCTTTTCCAGTCCTTTCCCTGCCTGGAATTCCCTCCTCCCTTCTTGTGTGAGTCTGGTCAGCCCTGGGTCCTGTCCTGTCCTTCCATGAAACCTTTCCTCCAGTCTGTCCCTGCAAGGAGTGATCCCTCCATTGTCTTAAGTTTTAGAGAATTCTAGCTATACACTTGATTGTATCATTTATCAGATTCTACTTCCTAGTATTAGTTTTTATCTGTGTGTTTTAACTGGATATTGCTTAATTGGATTAAAAAAACAAAGTATAAAAGGAATATCTAGATTATAAAAAAGATATATGCACACATTTAAAAACATATGGAATGTGTTATAGAGGACTTTTTATCAGTATATTAAATATAGAAACAGTTTCTAGCACTGAAAGTTGAAGCAGGACCTGAAGAAAGCTTTCTCTTTGAGAAACTCTTTCTTTATCCAGGTATTTAGAAAGGCTCATCTACTCTAACCTGGTGGCATGTTTATTCTTAAAGCATAATAAAAATGTGCTTCAAGATCTGCAACTGTAATGCTGCTGAGTTTCCTTTTGCTTTTTCATGATACTTTTTCTGGTTTGAATTTGTTAAAGGATATTTACTTTGAACCCTGAGGCTTTTCATGTAATTTTAATTAGTATATGTATATTTACATTTATAATACGTAATAAATACATTTACAATTATATATTTATAAATTAAATACGATACATTAAAAATGCTACTTTTGTACTATGGGCTGTTGTAATTGTGCCTTTTACTGAGAAACCCCTGCTCCTAATAGATATCATACTCTAATAGCACAAATGTAGAATGGTGACAAGATGTGTCTCCATATTTATGGCCCTTGATCTTTACTATCCAGAAATATTTTTCAAAGATCAAACCACAGAACACTTGGCTCTTGGCACTAGAAAACTTGGGCTTTGATGGTGATCAAGTATTGCATGTGATGTGGCGGCTCTTAAAAGGGACTCTTCAACAATGTGATGGGGATATACACTGCTCTTTTGTTTCAGAGAAATACTTTGCCAAGATTAAAAAAAAAAAGACTTATAAGAGTAGGACTTTCCTCCTTTGGATTTTTGACTGGATACTTATCTTTATGAAAAAGTGCCATGGAATGTCTCATTTCATGTCGAAGCTGCCACTAGGACCCTGAAGAAATGTCTGCCATCAGGGCAATGAACAGACAAAATGTCACACCTTCACACAATCAGAATATTTTTCTCCCTTACAAATCTCTCTGTACCCTCCCCACCACCCCCTCTCTCCTTCCCCTCAACCCTCCTCCCCATTTCCTTGCAGGTTATCCACCTGTCCCCTTGTATGTTCAGGTCATTTTTTCTGCTGCTCACCCGCCTGCTTTTCCTTGTGTGCCCATCTCTTTCTCTAAGACTTGGAAGTCTCTAAGACTATCCTCACTGTATCTTTCCTGTCTTTCCCCTGAGTCTGTATTCCCTCTCCTGGTTTTTTCCTCTGGAAGGCAAATCCGTGTCTGTGGTCTGGTAAATTGTTGGTTGCGTAGGATCATGTATGGTGTAAGCTTGTCTTGTTTGTCCTTTCTACTATTAGTCTGTTTCTTCCAGATGAGCTCTTAGAGTGTGGTAATTTAAATAAAATAGTTGAACAGCCACCCACAAAATACAATGAATCCGTTTTTAAAGATGAAAATTGCTTCAGGATAGATGTTGACCATTCCTGTAATTTAAAAGGCTATTTTGCAAAATATTTAAAAATAACTACAAAAATTGTGTTTATGACAGCTGGGGCAGAGACTAGGAACTCTGATTAAAAAATATATATATCTGTCTTATGTGGATCTTCATGTAATTAGAATTCATTAAAATTGAAAAATGATACCTATTTTACATATAATTGAATATTTCTTTTATCATCCAGGAAAGATTTAATGCTGATGTGGTAATAAAACATGGCATGCTGAAGGCATTGGAGTTAGGTAGTTTCAAAACCCAGAGATGTATTTTCTCATAGTTCTGGAGGCTGAAAGTCTGAAATCAAGATGTCAGCAGGGCCATGGTCCCTCTGAAACCTGTAAGGAAATCATACTGTGCATCTTCCTGCTTCTGGTGGTTTGCTGGCAATCTTCCTTGGTTTGTAGCTATATAACTCCAATCTCTGTCGTCATTGTCGCCTGTGTTCTTGCTTCGTGTCTCTGTGTTCATGGCCATCCTTTCATAAGGACACATATTGGACTAGGGGCCACCCTACACCAGTGTGACCTCATCTTAACTAATTATATCTACAATAACTATATTTCCAAATAAAGTCATATTCCTAGGCAGTGGGGGTTAGGACTTCAAAATGTCCTTTTGGGGCCCTTCTAATCTCTTCTCCAGCCTAGCACTGCTTTTGCCATGGCCCTCAGTGATGTTGGTGTGCAAAAGCAGATTAAGCATATGATGGCTTTTATTGAACAAAAATCCAATGAGAAAGCAGAAGAAATAGATGCAAAGGCAGAGGAAGTGTTCAACATTGAGAAAGGTTGTCTTGTGCAAACCCAAAGACTGAAGATAATGGAATACTATGAGAAAAAAGAAAAGCAGATTGAGCAGGAGGAGAAAATTCAGATGTTTAATTTGATGAATCAAGCAAGACTCAAAGTCCTCAGAGCGAGAGAAGACCTTTTTACAGACCTACTACTAAATGAAGCAAAACAGAGACTCAGCAAAGTGGTAAAAGATACAACCAGGTACAAAGTGCTGCTGGATGGATTTGTCCTCCAGGGTTTGTGCCAATTGTTGGAGCCCAGAATGATGATTGTTCATTGCAGGAAACAGGATTTCCCTCTGGTAAGGGCTGCAGTGCAAAAAGCGATTCCTATGTACAAAATTGCCACCAAAAAAGATGTTGATGTCCAAATTGGTCAGAACTACCTGCCTGAGGAAATAGCTGGTGGATTGAGATCTATAATAGGGATCATAAAATATGAGCTTCCAATCCCCTAGAAAGCCAGCTGGATCTCCTAGTCCCTCAGATGATGCCAGAAGGGGAGGTTTATTTGGTGCAAATGCCAACAGGAAGTTTTTGGACTGAACCTTTGGGAGAGGTGGAGTTGATCCACTGCTCTCCTGCTATGATGTGGAAGTTCCTGATATTTGAAGAAACAAGATACCTGTGTGGCTCCCTCTTCACTAATAGTATGTATTTATCAGTGGATACTTTTCTGTAGCTAATGCCCGTGGTGCAGTTGTTAACAATGAGAGAAAGTTTCACTTAATGTAGTCAGGAAACCTACTTCTAGCTTACCTAAAAGTAGCACAGCTGTCATTTACTTCTGTAGCATGAAGGTGAGGGTATCAGATGGTGGTTACAGGAGCTTCACTAAGTCTTCTGCTTTTCCTCTGGTTTCAGTTCTCTAGCCTAGAGGGTGAAGTGTGGTGTTCTCTAATATTAAGTCTCTCCTTTTAGGCTTAAAATGCCTAGAGTGTGGGCATGCATTCCTTCCAGCAGTAGTAGCTTCGCTGTTAACCTATTTGGGCCTAGAAGTATTCCTCATCTGTAAATGTGATATAAAATAGAAGCTATGAATATGTTTTATTTATTGAAACAAAAGATTTACATGGAAAAATATATCTTTTTGGGTAGGGACACAATTTAACCCATAATAGGCAGTCTGGGTTCTCATCTCATTTCTCCACTAATTAACCATGTGACCTTTGGCAAATTACTTAGCCTCACTGGGCTTCAATTGTAACATGTAGATAGTTATAGTTCTATAGCATTGTGCTATAAGGATGAAATGAGATACTGCTTGGCAAAATGCCTGGCACATAGTAAGTACAAGTACATATTAGTCATTCTCCTAGTTATTGTTATTTAGGTTGTTTTTATTGCTGTTGTAGTTGGAGATACTATAGCTTAGTACCTGACCCATTGTAGTTGCTCATTAAATGTTAAATTTCAGTCACTCAGGGCCATTATAACTTGTGTACTGTGGATGTTGAAAATGCTGTCAGAGAATACTCAACTATAGAGTGGTTGCAGTTACTATATTTTACTAAAGGTTTGCCATCTGGATGCTAAAGGATTTTTTAATTTACCATGTCTTTCATAATTGTTTGGAAATGTAGGGGAGCCCTAGGCTAATTTAGCAATGTAGGTCATGAATAATTAATTGAATTGAAGTTCAAGGAAGCTGAGTCCTGATCAGCTTTCTCTATATCTTGTCATATTTTTTTTAAAAAAGAAAAAGGCTATTTAATTTATATGTAACAAATACAAAGCTAAGACTATTAGATATTATATGATAATGATGATCCATTTTTTGATCCAGAAGGAAGAGGGGCTGAGAAAGGTTAAATTATTTCCCATTGTCACAAGGAAGTGCAAATGAATTAGAGGCTAATTAAAATCAGTACTCCATCATCCAGTAATTCCACTACTGGGTGTTTACCCAGAGAAAAGAAAAACACAAATTTGAAAAGCTATATGCACCCAGATGTTTATTGTAGCATTATTTACACTAACCAAGATATGGATGCAACCCAAGATGAATGCATAAAGATGTGGTATATATATATACATATGTGTATGGATAGATAGATATATAGATAATGGAATATAACTCAATTATAAAAAAGAATGAGATCTTGCCATTTGGGACAATATGAATGCACCTAGAGAGTATAATGCTAAATGAATTAAGACAGAGAAACACAAATACCATGTAATTTTACTCATATGTGGAACTTAAGAAACAAAACAAATGTACAAACAAAGAAAAAAAGAGACAAACAAAAAATCATACTCTTAAATACAGAGAACAAACGAGTGGCTGCCAAAGGGAAGGTGAGTGGGGGGAGGGGTGAAATAGATAAGGGGGATTAAGAGTACACTTATCATGATGAACACAGTGTCATGTATAGAAATGTTGAATCATTACAGTAAAGCCTTGGTTTGCGAGCATAATTCGTTCCAGAAACATTCCCATAATCCAAAGCACTTGTGTATCAAAGCAAATTTCCCCATAAGAAATAATGGAAACTCAAGTGTTTTGTTCCACAACCTAAAAATATTCCTATAAAAATGATTACAATACTGTAATATAATACAAAACAATAAAGAAAATATAAAATATAAAGACAAATAAACAAATCAACCTGCAGTTAAGCTTTGAAAACTTTTGTGGCTGGTGTTTGGGAGACACGGGAGAGGAAAGGTGGGTTATTGTGTAGGATGACTTTCACTATCACTGACAGAATCACTGCTATCTATTGGCTCAATGGAATCTTTTTCTTTTCATGCAACTTTAACAAGGAACCTATCCAATGACCTAGAATGAAATAAAGTATTCCTTAGCTTACTCTTACATGGAAAAGCAAAAAACTGTCCATAGGTGCTTTGAAGGGACAAAAAATACGCTAGTGCTAGTTGTGGGTACCTTCCAGCGTTCTGAAAAATCACTGGGATTTTTCTGCCAAATGCTACTGCCTGGGACTAAACATCTGAGCATGGAGATGATCACCTACAATCCCGCATCGAGAGAGAGAGAGAGAGAGAGGGAGAGAGAGAGAAAAGAACAATTGTCTCAGTTGTGATCATGTGGCATTCAGTGTCATATACTACGTGTATTGCAAGACATCACTCTTCTTTTTATTTTATTTTTTAATTTATATCCAAATTAGCATATAGTGCAACAGTGATTTCAGGAGTATATTCCTTAATGCCCCTTACCCATTTAGCCTATCCCCCGTCCCAAAACCCCTCCAGTAACCCTGTGTTTGTTCTCCATACTTAAGAGTCTCTTATGTTTTGTCCGCCTCCCTGTTTTTATATTATTTTTGCTTCCCTTCCCTGATGTTCATCTGTTCTGGGTCTTAAAGTCCTCATATGAGTGAAGTCATATATTTGTCTTTCTCTGACTAATTTCACTTAGCATAGTACCCTCTAGTTCCATCCACGTAGCTGCAAATGGCAAGATTTCATTCTTTTTCATTGCTGAGTAATACTCCATTGTGTGTATGTACGTATATATACACACACACATATATACATATACATATATACATATACACACACACACACACACACACACACACACCACATGTTCTTTATCCATGCATCCATCGATGGACATTTGGGCTCTTTCCATACTTCGGCTATTGTCGATAGTGCTACTATAAACATGGGGGTGAATGTTCCCCTTAGAAACAGCATGCTTGCATCCCTTGGATAAATACCTAGTAGTGCAATTGCTGGGTCGTAGGTAGTTCTATTTTTAATTTTTTGAGGAACCTCCATACTGTTTTCCAGAGTGGCTGCATCAGCTTGCATTTCCACCAGCAGTGCAAAAGAGATCCTCTTTCTCTGCATCCTCACCAACATCTGTTGTTGCCTGAGTTGTTAATGTTAGCCATTCTGACAGGTGTGAGATGGTATCTCAGTGTGGTTTTGATTTGTATTTCCCTGATGATGAGTGATGTTGAGCATTTTTTCATGTGTCGGTTGGCCATCTGGATGACTTCTTTGGAGAACTGTCTATTCATGTCTTTTGCCCATTTCTTCACTGAATTATTTGTTTTTTGGGTGTTGAGTTTGATAAGTTCTTTGTAGATTTTGGACACTAACCCTTTATCTGATATGTCATTTGCAAATATCTTCTCCCATTCTATCAGTTGCCTTTTTGTTTTGCTGACTGTTTCCTTTGCTGTGCAGAAGCTTTTTATTTTGATGAGGCCCCAGTAGTTCATTTTTGCTTTTGTTTCCCTTGCCTCCGGAGACATGTTGAGTAAGAAGTTGCTGCGGCCAAGATCAAAGAGGTTTTGGCCGCTTTCTCCTCAAGGATTTTGATGGCTTCCTGTCTTACATTTAGGTCTTTCATCCATTTTGAGTTTATTTTTGTGTATGGTGTGAGAAAGTGGTCCAGGATCATTCTTCTGCATGTTGCTGTCCAGTTTTCCCAGCACCACTTGTTGAAGAGACTGTCTTTATTCCATTGGATATTCTTTCCTGCTTTGTCAAAGGTTAGTTGGCCATACGTTTGTAGGTCCATTTCTGGGTTCTCTATTCTGTTCCATTGATCTGAGTGTTTGTTCTTGTGCCAGTACCAAACTGTCTTGATGATTACAGCTTTGTAGTATAGCTTTAAGTCTGGGATTGTGATGCCTCCTGCTTTGGTTTTCTTTTTCACGATTGCTTTGGCTATTCAGGTTTTTTCTGGTTCCATACAAATTTTAGGATTATTTTTTCTAGCTCTATGAAGAATGCTGGTGTTATTTTGATAGAGGTTGCATTGAATATGTAGATTGCGTTGGGTAGTATTGACATTTTAACAATATTTGTTCTTCCTATCCAGGAGCATGGAATCTTTTTCCATTTTTTTTTTGTGTCTTCTTCAATTTCCTTCATAAGCTTTCTATAGTTTTCAGTGTATACATTTTTCACCTCTTTGGTTAGATTTATTCCTAGGTATTTTATCGTTTTTGGTGCAATTGTAAATGGAATCGATTCCTTGATTTCTCTGTCGCTTCATTGTTGGTGGAAAGGAATGCAACCGACTTCTGTGCATTGATTTTATATCCTGCAACTTTGCTGAATTCATGAATCAGTTCTAGCAGGTTTTTTTGGTGGAAACTTTTGCATTTTCCATATACAGTATCATGTAAGACATTGCTCTTTTATAAAGTTAAAATTTATTAGAAATGTTTGCTTGTCTTGTGAAACAGTTGCAGAGCAAGTTACTTGCAATCCAAGGTTTTACTGTATATTGTACTCCTGAAACTAATATAACATGGTATGTTAATCATAAGTCAATTAACAAAGGGTGGGAGAAATCAATATGCTGTCAATTTTTCACACTCCAGAGGACAGAGTGCTGAAGGATTTGAGTGTATTCTCAGGTTAGGTGTATGAATCATCTCAACCAACTCATGGTTAGCTCTGGCTTACATTTCCTGCCCCTTAGATTAATTTGGCTTTGTCTCTGCTTTGTCAATCTTCAACACTTCTCTGTCACTCCTGCCTTTTACCTCCTGCTCTACAGGAGGTAGCAGATAATAGCTACTAGACCTTTACTTATTCATAGGAATATCTCAATCAAGAGGTGATTTTTCAGGGAATTTTCCATCTAACTCCAAAAGAGGTTGGGAAAGAAATTTATTAGATTGTGTCAGTTCATAAGTGGCTGCCAAACCTCCGGTGGACAGCTTGAGTGAAGAGGAAGTGTATCGGAAGTGAAGAGGAATCAAGCATGATCGGCCACCAGAGGAGACATAAATCTTTTCCCAGTTGCTGCCATGTCAGCCATGTGGAGATTCTTCCTTCAGTGTTCATTTTGGCCACTGGGACTACTAATATGCCCTCACTGGTCAGCTAACCATAATTTTTAACCCACTTACAAAAGCAGTGCAAAATAATCATAGCACACCACATTTAAGAGAAACATTTTCTTTTGTTCAATTTTTCAGTTCTCCTGTCCAGCTGCCTAAATAAATACTCTCAGTTTAGAACTACTTCCTTTTTCTCTTTAGAGGTTTCTTGTAGTTTTTTCTTTAATTACTTGATTGTACATATATATATCTATATATCTATATCTATCTATCTATCTATCTATATATATCTATCTATATATATATATATATATCTGGTCTTTAGTCATGAATCTTTGCTGAAGACAGAAAACCAATTTGAAATCATTTTAACACAGAGAGGAATTTGTCAGCTCATATAAGCAAATGGTAGGAGGGGTTGGTGTGGAAGTAACATTAGGGTTGACTGGGTCTGGGGGTTGACTGCTGTCAGGATTCTTCACGTTTATCTCTTTCATCTCAGTGTGATGGTTCTTTTCTCTGAGACTGTATTCTCCATCAGTAAGGGAACCTTCTGTAGGAAGACCTCATTCACATTCCTACAGCCTGACAAGGAGAAAAGAAGAGTTTTCTTCTCCTAGCACAAGCTTGGGCAATCTCAACAGGCTCCGATTAGCTCAGCTCAGTAGAATATGTACATCCAACCGATTGGGGCTCAGTCATAGTCAGCTAACACCAGAGCCACGTGGCCAGGGGAAAATGTTTTGAAAGAATAGGTGATATTTGGGGTGCCTGGGTATCTCAGTCAATTAAGACTCCAACTCTTGACTTCAACTCAGGTCTTGATCTCAAGGTTTGTGAGCTCGAGACCCACATTGGGCTCTGCTTGGGATTATCTCTCTTTTTCAAATAAATGAATAAATGAAGTTAAAAAAAGAAAATATTAATTAAGAAAAGAATAGGTGATATTTGGGTACTAAAATAATAAATGCCAATGTATCTGAGATTGTCAAATGCTTTCTTATCTATTGCTTTGTTTTTTTTTCCACGATTTTTTCCCCTTTTGGGATGGGTTCTCTTCTCCACTCTTCAGATTGCCTGATTCTGGTTTCTTTATAATTTTGATGTCTGCATGAGAGGTTTGACCTAAGTCACAGTTTCAGTGTCTTCTCTTGTTCTATTTGAGAATTGTCATGACAGGGGTCCTAATGTGTGTATGTTGCTTTTACCTCCAATTTGTTCTCACATAAATGACCTGAATTCCTGTTTTCTGTCTGTGGAAATTAGGTTCTAGTCAGTCTTATTGAAAGTCTTTGTGGAGTGGTCCATTGTCATACAATTCCCACAACTTTTACTCTTTGATGATGCAAGTTCCCTCTTTCAGCATAATACTTCACACACAGTGTATCCCTTTTCTTTTCTAGTGTTAATTCTTGGTCACATTGTTCACCTTTTCCACATTCAGTAACTAATCATATCCCCAGCAGTTCTCTTATATAGGTAATCCATTTATTTTTTAATGAGTTTAAGAATGAGATATTTGGATTGCCTTTTGCAGCAATACATTAACTATCACATATAATTTTATCTACTGCTTTGCTTATGCAAAATGTCAGTCACAATGAGTCTTAGAGCTATTACATAAATTGATTTATATTGTCTAAAATTCTCATGTCAGTAGCACTTTATTAAATATTTATGAGAGTCTGAAAATGCAAGATAAATTATGGAGTTAGATGGGTAACAAAGGTATTATAGTATTCTTTCCATATTCATAGAGGCTAATTTATAGAGGGCCATTCTAATAGACTGTTCTGCAGATATTTATTCAAATCACTAAATGCTCTCCTCTTTTCTAAGTTCCTTCACATCATCTTTCTCTAGTGAGAGAAGCAGCCTCATTCAGGTTCTTTGACCTTTTACTCCTCTCTCAAATGTCTTCTCATCTCCTTTCCCACAGGAGGATTTGTCCATGACACAAAACTATTTGTTGGCAGCTGCAGGAGAAATTGCCATCTATGGATGGGAGCAGGAAAAAAAGGGAGCTAGCACAAATTAATAGCATTGGGAAGGAAAACACATTAAAACTACAGATACAAAGGGATTTAAAGTTTGTAGGAGAGTAGCATGACCAGATGGCAGTAATAACTTGAAGTTTTAGATGAAATACATAATTTTCTAACAAAATATAAATTATTAACCTAGTCTCGAAAAACAGAAATCATGAATAAATCAGTAACCATGAAAGAAATAAAATTAGTGGTAAAATGTCTTGCCCTTCTTCCACACCAATCTTCAAATAACAATCCCAGATATTTATAGGCATAATTTTAAAAAACCTTTAAGAGCAGAAAATGTCTATCTTAGGCAAACTGGGTCAGACACTCAAAATGGGAAATCTAACTGAACCACTTTATGCAGCTTGTGTAACTTTGATGTTAAAAATGGATATAAGGATAAGAATAAGAAATAGTTTAGTATTTTTTCATGTATGACTATAAAAGCAAAAACCTTAATGTACCGTTGACAAAATATTTTCAGCAGTGTATAAAAAACTACATGATAGCCAAAAGATTATCCAAATCCAAAAATGCAAAGATGGTTCAATTTCAGACACCTATAAAATTTAGGAGAACATTTCATATGGTTTTCTCAACAGAGAAAAAGCATTCGGTACAATTCAACACTCAATTATGATATAAACTCTTGGTAAACTAAGGATAGAGAAAATTTTCTACTATTTTGAAAAGAGATATCTATCAAAAACATCCTACAAATGTTATTGTTATTTAGAAAAACTTATAAACATTCCTGTTCAAGTCAGCAACAGGATAAGAAATCTGTGATTATCCCCATTATTCAGCTGGATGTCCTAGCCAAATTTAAAAGGCAAGAAAAATAAGACATGCAAGAACTTAAAAGGAAAAGAAAAAATTACAAATAATGAAACTGACTAAGTAGAAAATCCAAGAGAAGCATTAGATATATCATTAGAATAATTTAGACATGAATTTGGCATGTTCACCAGTTTCAAGATTAATATACATAAAATAGTAGCATTCCTGGAAATCAGCAATTAACTAACTAGAAAATGTCAGAGGAAAAAATACACACCATTTATGATAGGCAAAATAGTGACCCCCCAATTGACTGTTTACCCTGAAACATGTGAATACGTTACTTTAGCTGGAAAATGGGGAATTCAGTTTATAGGTGGAATTAGGTTTAAAATAAAGGGATTATCCTGGATTATCCAGAAGATTTCAATGTCATCACAAGTGTCCTTCAAATATGAAGAAAGAGGGAGAGGAGTCAATATCAGAGTGATGGAGAAAGACTCTGCCTGCCATTGTTGGCGTTCAAGATGGAAGCAGACTGCCAAAGAATATTGGCAGCCTTTAGAAGATGGAATAGGTAAGAAAGAGGATTCTTCCCTAGAGCTGCTCAGTGTGGAAAAAGATAGCTGGCCTTTTTGCTCCTGCTAAGGTTCCTGAATGAAGCTCCCTTCTCTTTTCCTTTCAATCTTCCACACTCAAAGACCTGCAGGGCTCAGACTTCTGGTCACTTCCCTACTTGGGCTCCTGGGGTTCTGAGAAATTAGGCTTATGTAGGGGAAACACACAGGGATTTCTTCTCAGATATAAGCCACTCACAGACCCAGTGACCCTTTGCATCAGGACTGGTAGAGAGAAAAGCGTTAACAGTGAAGAGGAAGGAAGCCCTAATTAAACTTGTCTAAAGCTCTTGTCCAGTGACCTATTGACTACAAACTCAGACTGGCTCAGCTGACCCACTGGATCATGTGTTGCCTCTGCATTAATAAAATATATGGAATTATTTTAAATTTGTGATAAAAGTGATAGCTTTTGTGATTAATTTTTTTTTATTTAAAAGTAATACAACCTGTCTCAGTTTGGGTGTTCCCAAAGCAGACCCTGAAACAAGGATTTGAGTGAAGATCATTTGTGGGGAGGTGATCCAAGGAAGCCTGTTGAAGAAGTGAAGCCAGACATGGGAGAAAGAAAAGGCAATGAAGGGTGCTTATGGAGAAGGTGATGGCTCTGAGCAGCTGGGTCTCAATCCTGCTGGGAATTCTCTGAGAGATGATGTATTCTTCAGAATTAACTCATGTAGGAAGCTTGAGCCTAGGCTTTATTATTCAGAACTTTTAGTCTGTACTGCATGGGTGAACCAAACATGCTCTTATGATCCAAAAAATCCTCAAAGCAGAGGAATTTTGCAATTCCTCCCCCCAAAATCTTTTTCTTTTAATGTTTATTTGTTTTTGAGAAAGACAGAGACAGAGAGTGAGTGGAGGAGTGGGAGGGGCAGAGAGAGAGGGAGACACAGAATCTGAAGCAAGCTCCAGGCTCTGAGCTGTCAGCACAGAGCCCAACATGTGTCTCAAACTCCCAAGCTGCAAGATCATGACCTGAGCCAAAGTTGGATGCTTAACCGACTGAGCCGTCCAGGCACTCTGTCCTCAAGTCTTTTTTACATGTACCTTAGTAAGTCTTTTAACTCATTTTTTAAAGTTTATTTATTTATTTTGAGAGAGAGGGAAGGAGAATGAGAGCACTAGCACAGAGTTGGGGGACATCGAGAGAGGGAGAGAGAGAATCCCAAGCAGACTCCACACCATCAATGCCAAGCAGATGCAGGGCTGAGCCTGATGTGGGCCTTGCTTGATGTGGAGCTCAAACTCACAAACTGCTAGATCATGACCTAAACTAAAGGCAGATGCTTAACTGACTGAGCCACTCAGGTACCCCTAATTTGAATTTGTCTTACTTTGAGAATTCCATCTTTTTTTATTTTTGTGGGCCAGGAAATTTGTATACCTTTTTTGGGGGGTCAAATTTATATTTTTGTGCATTTTTTTCTATTGGGATTTTGGTATTTTTATTTCTCAATTTCTAAGAGCTTTTACATATTAAAGTGACAAATTGAAAATTTATTCTTCATGATACACATTGCAAATGTCTTCTCTGTCATTCATCTTTTGACTAATCAAAAAGTCATGCAAAAGTTTTTTCTTTAATTTTATATTATTTAATTTATCAAATGTTTATTGGATTTGAATTTTAAATTATAGTTAGAAAGGCTTTCCATGTATCTACATTTTCTTGTAGTACTTGTATGTTTTTTTGTTTGTCTGTTTGTTTTTGTTTGTTTTAACATTTAATTCATTTGGAGTTTATTGTGGTATATGGTGTGAGGTAGGATTCACTTTTATGTTTTTCCAAATAGGTATCCAATTTCCCCAACCTCAGTTTTAAAAAAGTCCGACCTTTTCCCCAGTGATTTCAGATGACACTCTTATCATGTAACAAGTTTCCATGGTGCTTGGGTCCATTTCTGAGTTTTTTCTATTTTTCTGTTAGTTTGTCAATACATGGACCAATACCTTATTGTTTTAAACAAAGAGAAGGCTTCAGAATATATTTAAACCTGTATATTTAGCATGTTTAGTTAATACACTACCATATAACTATAATAATTCAATAAAACATAATTTCCTTCACCTAACCCTTATTTTTGGACAATTAGGATTTTCCTTCCAACTTTAACAACAAATATTACTATCACATTATCTTTGCCTATGTAGCATTTCCAAATATTATATGACGATGGAATTTTTAATGATTCTTTATGTTGATTTCTAAATTGCTCTTCAAAACAGAATGTCCAATACATGGCTCTCACAAAATTAAAAACTTTTTACATTAAAAATATTTTTAAAAAGTTGTTACTTTAGTAGCCAAAGGCTAACTGATGTATATACTTTTTAGATCATTAAAAGGGTTATTTTCTCATATGTTCATTCACTAAGTATAATTTCTTCTTTGTGACTTGCTTTACACTGTTGCTTTTTATTTCATTGTCTTCTTGTTGATTTATATGTACTTGCATATAAAGATATTAATCCTTCATCAATCATGCTTACTGCAATGCTTACCCAGTTTATTAAATTTTTAATGTTATTTGCATTTTGTCAGGCTGATGTTTTATACTTCAGGTTGAAAAACTGATTCTTTACTTTTATTATTTCATTAGTCATTTCTAAAATAATTTCTCTTTTAGGAGTTGGTATGTATTTATATTTTTCAATGAATACTTAATATTTATTGGAAATGCAAGAACAAAGAACAATTCTAACTTGCCTGGTGATTTCCATCCCCAGACTCATAATGTAGATTTGAAGCAGAAAATTAGGAGGCAGAGTGATATTACAAACACAAACTCTGACAGCTTTAAGAAGTGGCTCTAATGAAAGGAGAAGAGACTTTCTAAAAATATCACGCAGAAATCCTAAAAATTATAGCAATTTAAGGCCATTGAAGGTAGAGCAAACAGACCTAGCAAAGTGCCCACTTAGCAAAGTACCCTAAACTGGTGTTCATAAAGTGATTGCAGAGTTATGAAAATAATAAATGATGTCCAGGTTATCATGGGGGAACAATAAATAAATATACAAGATGTTATTAGAGACATTTCTAACTCAAATAATTTTTAAAAAGTGCTTAAAAAGTGTAAAATCCTTAGCCAACCAGAAAAATTGGCTGTGAAGAATGACTTTGTTCCCAGGAGTACCAGTTAGATGATATGTTATAACAATTATTTGTCACCTGTTTTATATGTCTTCCTAGATTTTAAACTCCTCAGGAATAATGATCATGATTTACTCTTCAATTCCCTTTAAGTGGTATGTATTAATAGGGACTGAACGCCAGCTGAGCGCCATTGTTCTATATTGTTCTATATACTTATTTTTTAACCCACTTATTATACCACTTTCCCAGGAAGGAAACAAAAACGTGGAGAAGTTACACTTTCTACTCAAGGTAGATTTTGAGTCCCCTACTGTCTGGCTGTCCTCACAGGGCTAATTCCTTTTTCATGACACCTGGCATGGTATCATACATAGACTTCCTTAATGTTTGCAAAGTAAATAAGAAAATTAATTATTTTAATTATGAATTATTGTGACAGGTTGGAAATGGGTGACATGGTTTATAATTTTGTTGCAGAATCAAGACACACATGAAACGACACCTCAATGAAATCATTATTTAAGTTCATCATTTTAGTTGCCTTTCTTAGAGCAACTGAATCAGCCCAGAAGCCTTTACAAAGAAGAAATTAGTTTCTCCTAGGACCTGAATGTGTTTGTTTTTGTAAGAATACAGTTCTCATCAGTTGACACCAGGATCAAAGCAATATATGGTCACATGTTGGATGCCTTCACCCTTCCCTCCACTGGGTTCTTCACTGGGACTGACAATCTTTTAATCTTGTTGATTATAAAAGAGAAATGAGAGAATGTTTTTTTTTTGTCTGTCTTCAAAGTCCTCCCTGTCTGTGGTTTGTTGTCAAATGTTCTCCTACATCATTTTCCACATTCCATCTTGCAAAAATGTTTTTGTGGAGATGATGACTTTTGCATGTCACTTTTATACCTTTTCTGTCCATTTAAATATTGACACCTTCCTCCCCACCCCTGTCATTTTTAACAACTTTGGTGAGGTATGATATCATATTTTATGAGGATTTAAAAATATGCTTACTTAGTAAGATGTAGCTATTTGCACACTCTTCCTTTGTACTTGATGAATTATTGCTTCAAAAACATATTTGGCCTTCTTTCTCATCATAAACCAGCCAAGCAAGACAGATAGTGTATTAAAAAGAGGTTTAATTTCCACATTCAGTGTAGGAAAACATATACGAGTTATGCAGTTTTGTGATGCAAAAGGTCAAAAGGTTGTCAGGGACTTCTCAAATGATTCATAACTCTGAAGGCCCAGGTGATGGAAGAAGGATATGGATAAGTCACTAGAGGCAATAATTTCTCAAATTACAATACCATTTTCTCAAGGAATACAGCAAATGCCAAAACTGATTACATTACCTACTTTGATTTCATTTTATATAAGAAATTCCTAATAGAGAGGGTGAGCATAGGTAATGTTCCCTTTGAGAAAGCCAATTCTGCCACAGTTTTCAATAATGTCTAATGTAGTACCAAGAACACAGTGGGTCCTCAATCAATAACAATTTGCAAATGCAGGCAATGATAAGGGGAAAGGAAATTCCTAACTATTTGTCCACATTCTGCCTTCTAATTTATACTAAAATACCTGTTGTCTTTTCTCTTACTTGTAAGGTATTTAACTCACTTAGGTCTCCTTTATCCATGTAGTGCCCAATTCTACCAGTGTTGATTCAGAGGATAATCAGTTGAACATGTAAAATGCTTGGTGCAGGAAATCTTGAAGCTGCAGAAATGAATGAGCATTAATTGGACTTGGCTGGGCAAATATGGGGAAAAGGAAATATTAGGCAAGGTTAATGATTTGGCCAATGAAGTTGGTGACAATGTGTAGTATACTTAGGAAACACTCAGGTAGATGACAATTATTCAAGTAGAAAGTGTGTTGGAGGAGTAGGAAAAAAAAATTAGAGGATAATTTGAAGGCATGAAAGTTTGCTAAGAAAAACTATACCAAATTATAGTTTAAATTTTATTTGGTTATAACATGCCTGCTTAAATGGTCTTTTTCCCAAGCCCTTTAACAATGGCCTCGATATCCTGACTCTCAAAGTATGCTCTTCTTAGTGATATTTCCAGTCTTTCGGTCACTCCTTCCCCCCTTTTAGCATCTCTCCCTACTGCTGATTCTAATGTCCTCTCTATTCAGTTTATAAAACTAGTTGAGATTCATTTTAACTAATTGTTACCTGTTTAAAATGCTCTTAGGAGTACATATTTTTCATGAGTCCCACAAGAAACTCTGCAGAAACTGTCTCATTATGACCCATTTAAGAGCCTGATAGAATTATCATTTATTAGTGACCATCAAGGACACGAACCAAAGTTAATGGCAAGCTGCTATGTTAGGAAGAAATACTTTGTATCAGAATGTCAGTGGAAAAACGAAAGCTATCAAGTTATTTAGCTCTCCTTTCTTAAATCATTCAAATGTTTGGTTACTGAACTGTAGAATTTTCTGAGAAGTTTATAGAAAATAGGAAATGATATGTATCTTAGTGTATAACAGTGCTGGTTTTCAATTCAGTTTGTGTTTGGATTCTAGAAAAATATGCTTTGTGTCAATTGTTCTGGCAAGTATTCAATTACAACTTCATAAAAAAAGGATATAAAAATTCTAGGCACCTGTTTTATTAGTACCTGAATATAGGGTAAGCCTGGAAAAGAAAAATAAGGTTCTTAATTGACCTTTGATTTATTCAAGAGCATTGTGAATATTTATATACTTCCAATGGCACATTAATAAAATAAACCTTATAAATTTAGTCTAGCTCAATCATACATCTCGGAATATTTGTTTTGCTTTTGTTTTTTGATTTAAGTGATAAACTCAATTGATGAAACATCAAAATAGCAAATACCTAGCTTACTGCAAATCATTGTTTTCACAACACACTCTCCATAATATCGTATAAGTGTTGGTTTTGGTGTTAGAAGTAGCAGCAGCAGCAGCAGCAGCATTGTGGTCGTGGTGATAATAGATATAGGCAATGTGTTGTTATTGATACTTATACTATTCTTTCTACATTATCTTTCCATTTACATGCATTCTCGTCTGGTCACGAACTGTTCTAGGTGTTTCATAAGGATTACCTGTAAACATCACAACAGCCGTTATAACTAGGTAGATGGTCATATTCCTCCTTTTCATAAGTAGAGACTGTAACTCAAAGAGCGTAAGTAATATGCCTAAGTCTTAGAACTCATAACTTGGTAGAGTCAGGATTTGAATTCAGGATTTGGCTCCAAAACTCTTGCCTGTCTCAGTATACTGTGCTGTCCAGTTATCCTGTCTCCATTTGTCCACAGGATACAAAGTGAGGGAATTGTACAATCATGTGATTTTTCTTCTTCCTTTGGGTCAGTTTAGAGATACTATAGAGCTATAGTCTCACTTTTCCCCTTCATATTCAATTCATATAATTGGCTGTGTTAAGATCTCTCTGTCTGATGCGTGAATGTAAATAGCCTGCTAGTCATGTGACCACATACCAGATGGGCTGATCATTTGGCTCTTTGGCGGCTGACACACATCCAGGTGGCTCTGCCAGTCTTTGACATGGTAGAATGTTATCTGATGTATTCCGATAATGTTAGCTATTCAGTACTGAGAACAAAGGCTCATACATAAATGGAGACCACATTCTTTTCTCTGACAGTAAGGAAGGCCTCTGCTATTTAAGGATGCTTATTACATGTCTAACACGTCCCCATGTGTCATCTAATTTCACCGTTAACTCTAAAATGAAAATAATGTATTAAGTCACTTAAATTTTCTTTTGAGAACTAAAATACTTAATCAAGTACTATATGTGACTCCAGATTTCCCATTAAAAAAATAATTTACAATTGTAGCTTGCAGCCAGTCATATATACCCCAGAGCACCTCCTCATTGCCATCCATTGCTATATCTCAAAGAACATAAACCCATTTTAGACATGACTTAATCAAATACGATTAGAGAAGCAGTCTGGAAGAGATAAACATATGCACTCCTGAAACAAATATAAATTTGTTATTTGTACCATTGACAACCTCACTAACATAAATGAAACTTTTCCTAAAGATGATAAACTTTATTCTTTTCTTTCCCCTTCTTTAATTCATAAGGCAAATATGGCAAAGACTATTAGTTGAGTCACTAATTTCTCTGTAGCTGTTGCATGAAAGTATTGAGGGTCTTTCTAGATCTATTTAGGGAAGTTAGGGATCTGTGCTTCAGTCTGATTATGTAACATGTTGGGTGCTTGTGTTCTCAGTAAGAACCCTTTGTGGGATTCACTGAGCTCATATATGTGAAGTTCCTCTCCTTATGAAACATTATAGCATTAAAGTTAAGATTGGGAATAACGAATGGTATCCCCTTAAAGCCCATTATCTTGGTCAGTGTCATGATAGTATTCAGATTTGGAATTTATGTGAGATCCATAGGTAAATATTGCTGGCATGGTTTGCCTTCTGAGGTGGTGACATTTCCAAGCCAAGCCAGATTTGAATTATTATTTCCTATCCATCTAGTCTCAGAGATATACTCTTTTTATCTTTTAGGATTCCAAAGTGGCTTTACAAAAACACAATACAGAATAATTCAGAAATGCTTTTTGTCCCTTACCTTAAAGATAGATGGTGGGAAAGTGACACAATTACAAAAATTTTACACTTAGCTAAAGATAATTGTGTAACTAGGAACAATTTGAAGACGTAACGTTGAAAATGTAATTTCAGAGATTTTTAGTATGTTTAAAGGAGCATGTTAAATTTCTAAGTCAAATCATCACCCATAATAGGTAAATATAGTTAGCAATAAGGGTCACTTAGCTTGTAAGCATGTAAATGCCTTAAGAATGAGTTGGCAAAAAGACAGGTTATTTTTTTCCTCTCTGGAGGAAAGTTTATTGGCAAGAAAATGAGACAAAGTATTTAAAGAATTTGATTCTACTTTGTTACATTAGAATTAAATTTTATAGGATATAGGTATGTCAGTAAATATATATTTTTTGACCCCATAACCTGTACTCATGATATAATTACACTGTGATGGGATCGATCCTTAAATAGATTGGCCATTTTCATGTAGACGTGGTGGTCAACAACCCAATTCTGTGCCTATGGTTTACATTTGTATATATAGACAGTTTTTTTAGATATTGGATAATTTATCAGTTATTATGGGCTAAATTGAAGATAACAATATTCTCTATACATGTCATAGTTTTGCAAAGTGTGGTTTCCTTGTGTCAGAATTTTCTGGAATATTCTGCTGCAGAATCTTGACCTTCATTTTGGATCATTGAATCAGAATCTTGGGATGGGGCCACCTTTTCCCCAAATTCCTGAGTTATCTTAGATATTTCATATTTAATAACTGTATTCTTGGCATAAATATTCTTTGATGTTACCTCTACTATTAGCCTGTGACTTAATAAACACTGAATACCCACCGTATAAGATTTAACCATAATAGACTGGAATTTAGTTTAGTTAAATAAAGTTTCTATCGCAGAATTGTGGAGTTAATAATAATAGTATCTATCAAATATTGAACATATGAACATAAAATGATATCTTCTGGCCATTCAAGATCTGCAACTTTCACAGAAGCCCTGCATGGTGGATGCTACTATTCCCATTTTGCATGTAGAAGACAGGTTAGAGGGGTGAGTAACTTGGATAAGGCCACACTCATAGTAAGAGATGACATTCGGATTTAAATCCAAAAATGACCTGGTTCAAAGCCTGTAATGGAATTACTATAACAGAGTGCCCATTTATGAATTCATAGCAGTGCACAGGGTCACAATGAGTTCATATGGTACTTTGATATGAAGTAGAAAATATTATTTTCATCCTTCATAAAGCTGTGGCCCATGTTGGGGTGCATGAGCAGAACATGGGGTAGATTTCACCTCTCTTCTCTCTTTCCTTCATGCCTCCCTGCAGTGAGGAACCTGAATCACTGCAGGTGGTGGCCTAGATGACACTTTTAGTGAGGAAATTTTAAGGCTCTCTAATATAGACCTAGTATCTTATAAGCACAAAATGCATGCTAGCAGACTAAAAATCCAGTGAATGTCACTGGCATGAAGAGAGGACAAAATTAAGAGCTTATTGATTGCCCAACTCTGTTAATTTATTTTGGTTTTCTGCAGGGTTCTTGTGAATGAAATGGCTTTACGTTCCTATTTTGTAACAGAGGATACTGAATGATCTCAACCTTTTAGTTAGAGTGCAGCCTAATTTGACTTGGTTTCATTTGCATCTATACTATATGCACTATTTTATTAAAATTCAAGTTGTGACATTTTTAATACCAAAGGCAATATTTAGAAAATATTCAAGATCCAACTGGACTTTTTCCTATAGCTATATTTTTGTTAATAGTTTCACATGCCCATATATTATTAGTATTTTGAAAGACAAACAGCTCATGCTTGTGGCTCATGCAATATATTTATATCCTCTTCACACCTCTTCTACCTCACCTTTTAGATATCGTACTATATTTGATTCAAACTTTCTTTTTTCTCTCCACTAGGACTTATCTCAGAAACCCAGGGAAGGTTTTAACCATTCCATTAAAAAAAGTCAGCTTACCCAATTTTGATGAATTTTCTTAAAAAAAAAAAAAAAAGTCATCATGGAAAGTCATTAATTTCTCAAAGTGTCTAAAATCTTCAGTACATACTGCTATTTGAGCCAAAGGTGTTATATAAATAAACTACACTGGTTATTGAGCACCTACTGTGTGTCCTGTCCTGTCTTCGAGTCTTAGCAAGTATTTAGCTCATTAAATTTAGTCACCATAGTTATTCCTTTGGAGATTGCATTCCAGGGAATAGGTGATATACTGTGGCTGCTTCGGTACAGACCTGTCACCATTCTTGGAAAATAGCATCCCAGCAGGTAGTTCACTGTTAGTATATCAGCCATGGACACTGACTACAATGAGCCACAAGCTGGAGTTTCCAGAGAGTCATAGTGGATGTTCCCTGTATTCCTGTTTTCTTAGAGAGTCACCTTTTCATTCTGCCTTTTCATTTATGTTAGAAAAATAGAATCAAGGTTTTTTTTGTAGGGGCTTTTATCCTCCCCCAGGCTGCCAGTTCTCAGAGGTGTATGCTTTTAATCCTTTGTTGCATTTCCATCCTTTGAAAATAGAGAGGATGGACCTAACGAATCCAGAGTGTGTTTTGATGGACATGGACTGATGGACACTAACTTGACTGGACAGAGCATGAATACGTTGTAAAAGTTCCTCCCCCCAACACATACCTCAATATATCTTTCTTAAAATTAGATTATAAGGTAAAAAAAATAGGTGCCTGGAAAACCTTTATGATTTTAGATGTTAGATATATTGATATGGGGCCTGTCTGAAGTCACTATTGAAGACTCAAGGATTCTACTTGTAGGAAAAGAGAAGACAACTCATGGAATTACTTTTCCTGATTGTTATCTAAAAAACTCACTTTTATTTTATCTTTTTCTGAGGATTCTACTGGAGATGACTACTGAAATTTTGAAAGCAAATATTGCTTTAATTACTCCTATTGAACAACTGAGAGTCACTAATAAATTTATGAGTCTCTCACATAGAATACATACATGGGTGAAAATATCTTCATCTTTAAAAATTTTTTTTAATATTTATTTATTTTTGAGAGAAAGAGGGAGAGACAGAATGTGGAACATGGGAGGGGCAGAGAGAGAGGGAGACACAGAATACGAAGCAGGCTCCAGGCTCTGAGCTGTCAGCACAGCTCGATGCAAGGCTTGAACCCACGAACCGTGAGATTGTGACCTGAGCTGAAGTCACACATTTAACTGACTGAGCCACCCAGGCGCCCCTCTTCCTGTCATCTTTAAAGATAAATAAGGGGCGCCTGGGTGGCGCAGTCGGTTAAGCGTCCGACTTCAGCCAGGTCACGATCTCGCGGTCCGTGAGTTCGAGCCCCGCGTCAGGCTCTGGGCTGATGGCTCGGAGCCTGGAGCCTGTTTCCGATTCTGTGTCTCCCTCTCTCTCTGCCCCTCCCCCGTTCTGCTCTGTCTCTCTCTGTCCCAAAAATAAATAAAACGTTGAAAAAAAAATAAAGATAAATAATCAACTTATTTATATTGGATACATACTTATGGACCAATTCTATTATGTTGTGTTAATATTTTAATTTAGGACTATTGCGCATGATCTGTATATTGTTTATGGACTACTTCTTAGGAGTTCAAATAGTAATTGATTCTCGACTGAGTTCACTCACTGCTTTGTCTGTTATGGGTCAACAATATCTGTGCATTTGATTTTTGCAGGAATGTGGGATACATCAACGGAATAGCACCAAAAAATGTGTCCTAGAAATATAAGTACATTATTGCAGGGTAAAGTTGAAGTGAGAACAGTTTCAAAGAACATTACTGTCGTTTCCCGAGACTGTATCTTTTAATAATTCATTATAAGTTTAAAAATACACAGTAATTTTATATTCTTACATTCAATATAGCTCCAATATTTTCTACTACCTCTTCATAAACTTCACTTGTGATTTCTATTCAATTAGCAAACTCTTTCTGGGCATTAATTGTGTGTCAGACACTGCACTTGATAGAATGCAAGGTACTATGATGAACAGGATTTGTTTCCTATTTGGGAAGATAAGAAATGCATATTAATAATCAAGAGTCAAAATTAAAAGTTTTGAGTAAGAAGGTTTGCATAAAAGTGTTTCAAAACTTCATGTATGATGAGGTCACTTCCAACTTGAAGCCAATTTTCTCCCGTATGTCTCCCCATCACCTATCCCATCAGAGATCTTTATTTTGCATATGGAAAAATTTTATCTGAGTGTGTTGAACTGTTTTAATAATCTCTTATTTTATACTTTAGTTTTCTTTTATCTAAGGGAGGGTATCCTGATGCTTCTTTGGATACTCATTCTGCTTACCAAGCATCACTTGGAAAACAGAAATACTCTCTCTCTCTCACATCTGCCAGTATTTTTTCTTCTGTCCTTTAAATGACTCCTGAAATTTCACCTCATGCACAAAATCTTTTGATTTGATCAGAGAAGTAGATATGGATTTTCTTGCTGCTCAACATTGACAACAAACACCCAATTTCTTTCTCTGATTTCCTGAGACATATATTCAATAAGTTTGTTTAGTACCTTTTATGTGTCAGGAACATAAATGAATCTGGAATGAGTTTCTGAAACACTGATAAAGAAGACAGATGTATGAACAATAGATTTTATAATATGACATTGGTCAGTGCAGTGTATATTGAGATACATTATGAACCCAAAGAATAGAATGCCTAGCTATGGGGGAGCTGATGAGTAGGACTGCACCAGAAAAAAAAAGAGAGAGTCACTGAAGGAAGGAATCAATCTATATAAAAGGCACAGAAGCATGGAAAAGGTGTAGATATGGGTCAGAACTGTGGCAGACCCTGTATTCCATACCACAACAGCTGGATTTAAATAGGGTATACACGTAAAGTGCTTAATGCAGGGCTTTATATCCATAAAGCACGAGAAAACTATTAGCTATTATTGCTAAGAGTACTATTGCTTATTTTAATCATAATAATCCAGTAAGAAGTCAGGGTCCACTGGAAATTTTAAGCAGAGAAATTAATGTGTAGATATGGTACTGAAAAATGGCTCTGGCATCAGTGTAGAATATGGATTGGAAGGAGAAAGATTGGTGAGGGGGGTGCAGAAAATCAGTTGACAATCAATGTAGGCAAGATATAATTAGGTTCTAATGGCATGAGTGTGAGAATTAACCTCTTTGTATCTCAGTTCCCTCATCTATAAATATAGAAATTATAATAGCATCTAATTTATAGGATTGACATAAGGGTTAAATGAGTTAGTATTTTCAAAGCTCTTACAAGATTTGTGCTTTGTATGACTATGTGTTTGTTAAACAAAATTCAAGCAGCCGAATGTTGTTTGTATGTCTTATGCATATGCATGAATTCTTGGTTGTAACTGGACATGAATTATATCTATGCTACATCCTCTGCATAGGCAGTGATAAGGAATTGTTCATTTAAGTTGACTATAATTGTAATAATATTTAATTGACACTTGTATATTCAATACTATCAAAGATAGAGTCAAGTCTTGATTTTCTGAATCAAATACATAATAATATCTTGACTACTCTTCAGCTGGTTGTCTCTAGTGATGACAAAATCCTTCTTGAACATATCATGTAGTAGTCATTGTAATACGTCACAGGTACGCATACTTTAGAGGTTATGTGCATATAAATATAAAATGTTTTTTTTTTTTTATCATTAGTGACTCTACTGGAACTCAAATTTGCTCCCAAGAAGAGATTATGAACTATGGTGTTCTAGATGCACCAGTCATAAATCAAATGTAGATTTTGGCAAGTGCACTGGGATGCATACTTCTGTTGCATACTACTCTGAAGTCTAATTCAATGAAACACCAGTTTATTTATAAGTGAATTTTGGACTGTGAAAAAACTGCTTGAACTTGGTTTACTATTCTGATTTTAACAGGTAAGATTTTTGGTGATTGAAAACAAATTACCAGTTAAACCTTTCAGAGGATTTATGCAAGTTCAGTTAGCTTGGAATTCTTTGGAGCACTTTTTCTTTGGCTTTTCATCACCATTTTAGATATTTAAGAGGGTTGCTCAATCTCAGAACTATTGACATTTTTGATCAGATAATTCTTTGCTGTGGGGGGGCTGACTTGTAGGTAAATGACCTGACATTGTAGGATGTTTCATAGTATCCCTGGCTTCTACCCACAAGATGCCAATAGAACCCCCTTTCCCCAGTTGTGCAAACCAAAGTATCTCTTGATATTGTCAAACGTCTCCTGTGGAACAGGGGGGCAGACCACCCCTAACTGAGAACAACTGTTTTAAATGATGACTAATAGAAACTAAAAAGTTGTAATTTTCCCAAGTCATGCATCGAAAAAATCATTTTGCTCAAGGTTTATCTCAATATTTCAGCTTTTTACTAACCTTTTTCAGGAAACAAATATATTTCTTGGGGATAATATGTTAAAGTATTTTCTTTCAAATTATTTATTGGCTTATCAATATTTTAGATATGAATTTGGAAAGTTTCTGCTGCCAAGCAAAACCTGGATGTACCATCTGGTTGACTGTGAAGCTAATTTCTTCATTTCTTTATTCAGCCTTATGAATGTTGTTCTATTTGTTGTTTTGTTTCAAACTTTTATTTAAATTCTAGTTAGTTAACATATAGTATAATATTAGTTTCAGGAGTAGAATTTCGTGATTCATCACTTACATTTACACTCAATGCCCATAGCAACAAGTGCACCTCTTAATGCCCTCACCTATTTAGCCCATCCCCCACCCACCTTCCTCCAGCGACTGTCCAGTTGGTTCTGTATAGTTAGAGTCTCTTTTATGGTTTCCCTCTCTCTTTTTCCACCCCCCTCCAATATGTTTTGTTTCTTAAATTTCACATATGAATGAAGTCATATGCTATTTTTCTTTGACTTATTTCACTTAGCATAATACACTCTAGCTCAATCCATGGCATTGCAAATAGTGAGATTTCATTACTTTTTATGGCTGAGTAATATTCCACTATATTTATTTAGATATTCTAAGAGGGTTTCTGAGTCTCAGAACTATTGACATTTTTGGTCGGATAATATATATCACGATATAGATAGATAGATAGATAGATACCACAATATAGGCGTGTGTGTGTGTGTGTGTGTGTGTGTGTGTGTGTGTGTGTGTGTGTATTTTATCCATTAATCAGTCAATCAGTCAATGGACATTTGAGCTCTTTCCATAATTCCATAATTTGGCTATTGATAATAATGCGGCTATAAACATGAGGGTGCATGTGTCCCTCAGAATCAGTATTTTTGTATCCTTTGCATAAATATCTAGCAGTACAGTTGCTGGGGCATCAAATAGGTATATTTTTAACTTTTTGAGGAACCTCCGCACTGTTTTCCAGAGTGGCTGCATGAGTTTGCATTCCCGTCAACAGTGTAAGAAGGTTCCCCTTTCTCTGCATCCTCATCAACACCTATTGTTTCCTGTGTTGCTAATTTTAGCCATTCTGACAGGTGTGAGGTGATATCTCATAGTTTTTATTCCTATTTCTTATTTTCTAAATCTCTTTCCATTTTATTTTGTTTCTTTTGAGAGTTGGTTAATATAAGTCTATTCCTATCATATTCTTAATGCTAAGGACTAGAGTGGCATTCAATTAATATTTGTTGAATGTATGAATGTATGAAAAAATGGACTGCACTCTTATCTATGGTAAAAGTGTAAATCTATGGTGAAAGAGTTGCCTTTTTCAATTATTTTTTAAAAGGGATCTGCTTCTTAATTAAAAAACAAAAAAGTGCCATATACTTCTCCATGCCTAGTTAACAAGTGAACATTTCCAAGCCACTTTTTATTTTTATCAAAAATGTAGGGCTCTAGTGGGTCTAAAAATAGTAGAAGAACATTAGATATGAAGCCTGTGAAGTTTTACCAAATGTGTACTTCATTTTCCGAAGGAATCATGATAAACCATTCATCTTCACAGTGTAGTACCACCTTATTATCAGAACTTCTATGTGAATATTTGGTCTGGACTGTTTCACTGTGTTATTTAACTTTCATGAGAATATCTTCTTTACCCCTTTCACTAGTCCAGCTAGCTTATCACTTTGGAAGTCTCTAGGAACATAACAGCTCTCTCTACTATACCTTTTTATACCTCATTTTGTAGTACAAAAGGTACTTAGGATGCATTTCTAGGTTGTGATTTTCCAATAAGCACCCAGTAGTACTTTACTGAGAAAATATGATACTGATATATTTAATAACAGCTTTACTAATTGATCCATGTGTAATATCTCAGTCCCCCCAAATAGACATTCATTCATAAACACTCTTTATAATTCCCTAGTATAAAAATAGAGTCAGAAATCATTCAGCAAATCTAGATTCTCTTCATGAATGGTATTGTTTTATGTACTTAATTATGCAGGTATCCCTAGGAAACTCATTCTAAAGACTGGGACAGCTTAGCAATTTTTGTCCAAAGAAATAATTAATGAGTAAATGAATGTTAGGTTTTAGGTTTTTCATTTGTACAATATTCAGGGATTTTATTCCATAGTCAAAGTGATATGAGGTTTAAGAATAACTTTTATGTAGTTTGGTAGTATTCCATAATTTTCTAGAAACACTAATTACATGGGCCAGATGGTTAATTTCAATTTCTGTATAAAATTCTGTTATTTTTTATAGTATAAATGTTAAACGTATCAATGGGACCTTATGTGCTAACTCTTTGAGCAAGACTCACAGTCCAGCAGCTGGCCTGACATACAAGTTAAAAAATATAAGAACAAGAGAGGAATATTTGAACAAAAGAAATGCACACCAAATTCTGAGAGATCGCATTGTTGATGCCAAGATATGTCGATGGTATTTATTGTTCACTACTCTGTCCCCAAAACTTAGAAGAGTGTCTGGAGCATAAAAGGCTCTCAATAGATATTTGTTTAGTGAATGAATAAATCAGTGGTATAGAAGAACAAGAGTTCTCTAAACACAGGACTTTGTCTGACATGGGTGAGTGTGATGGATGGATGAGGAGTATTTTCCTTCTCACAAGTGACTTTCCAGGAATAACTTATTTGCAGCTTCTCCAAACCATTTTGATTTTAAGTTGATCATTGTGTGAAAACAGAAGCATCTCAATACCTAGTATTTTATTGCTGGCCTTATAACTTATTTATATTAATAGTAGGTATTTATACCATCTTTGCTTTAAATATACGATAACAACTATGCTGAGCATATTACTTTGCTTTTTCATAAAATACTAATAATGTTCAAGGACTGTTTTTATCCTTACAACAGTCCTATAAAAATCAGTTTTTACTTACTCCATTTAACAAGTGAAGAAACAAAAGCTAAGTAAACTGATTTGTGCATGATCACTTGTACAAGCTAAAAAGTACCATTCCTGGGACTCCATCTCCAAGTTTCCTATTTCAAATTTTATCTCCTTTCCACAGCATGCTGTATCAGTGACCAGTTCCTATGGTTCTTTTTGTCATAAGCACTGATCAACTGTAAAGTCCTAAGTCTTGCAGGGCTCATTAGGATATGCTGTCTATCTAGTAAAATTGCAGAGCACAAATGTTTAAGTTATAGTAGCGTATATTCAGCCATGAAGTGATAATGGAGATGATGGATACCATTGTTTTCAAGAATGAATTTTATAGTCATAATGTGAAATGAATTGTGGTCAAAAAAGGTAGAATTATGTGGTAGGACATTTCATTGATTCTTATTTTGTCTCTTTATAAATGATAGTGTTTCACTTGGGGTCCTTTTGGGAGAATAAAATTTACCCTAGATGGTCAAAATGAAGAGATTTTAAGGAATGAATTCCTTATCAGGACAGAGAAAAATGGTGAATTATCTTATTGGGGTGAGGGCTGTGGATGGCAAATGAATAGTAATTAAAACAATACTTATCATGAAGATTATATTATTAATTTTTGAACATAATCTCTATTTGTAACTAGAATCATGTCTGTCTATATCTTTCTTCAGATAGTATTGGAGAGTAAATTTGGTATTGTAAAAACATCATTCTTTATGTGCAGTTTGACCCTACAGAATTTAGTCTCTTCATGTAAGACTGTATAATATTTAATGCCAAATATAATGTTCTATAATCCTTAAAAGAAGAAAATACAAATACCGTGATCACACCATAAACACATGAACATTGGTTAGCATCGGACAATAGTTATTCCTAGTGGTTTATTATTTTCCATGAGGTTCTGCCATTTTCACGATATTGTTGCATGAAAACAAACTTTGTGCCATGATCATTCTAATCCTGTCAGTTCTAGGAAGCCTCATCAAATCCTAAGTGTATAGTAATGCTATTTTTACATTATTCTCTGATTTCTGTCAGTGATGGAAAGCTTCTGAGTTCTGAGTTCGTTCTGGTCACTGATTGGTGGCAGGTCTCAATAGGCAAAAGCCAATTCTGTCAACGAAAGGCACTGACTTGGGAGAGAAAACTTCTCTAAAACCACAGGGCGATACCTGGAACAAAGTCACCTTCAAGGACATGGCTGTGTGTTTTGCTTTCCATATATGACATGTTACAAAAGTTTAAATAAACGTTCTAGGAGACAGTGTGAGATAAAATACAAGGGGGTGTTTAGTGGAGAATTTAGAAAGAGAAGTAGCTACTATTATGTTTGTGTGGGGGCTTATGGTATTGTCAATTGAAATGTTTCCTATTAATCAAAAATATAATTCATATACACTTTGGGGCACCATCTTGAAGGAGGTTTTTTTTTAACCCTTTTTTATCCATTTTTATCCTTTCATTGTTATTGTTTTTGTTGTTGTTCACTTTTTCCATAAAGAAATTCCTGGTTTCCAAGCAAGGTTTGGTGAAATGCATTTAATGTTTTTCCTACATATCCTTTTTAATTATTTTTACTTTTGGCCTTAAATTTATATTATTCTGTCAGTCAAATTGCATTGTATTAATAGTTTTTAGAACTTAGATTTTATTTTATTTTATTTTTTTATTTTTTATTTTTTTTTATGGACCTTGCGAGCTTGTTTGGAGGTTCTAGCAGGGGAGCACAGCTACTCGTATACCCTTGACCGAAGAACGGTCCTCCTCTATCAGGGAAGGTCGTCCTCTTCGACCGAGCACACAGCTTCGGGAAGGACACACATGGAGTGGTGAGGGAGGAAGGGGACACCCGCCTAGACAGCCAGATCAGCCGAATCAACCCTGGCGATCAATGGGGTGACAGATGTCACAGCCAGATCGCCCTCACATCCTAGAACTTAGATTTTAAATGTTAAATTATTCTCTTCTAGGGAGACAGAGGGTGTATGGGACATTATAACTTAATTAAGACATTTTCCAATATAGCACTGAGCTTGGCTGGCAATGTTCATGAGAGCTCATGAGAACTCAGTCATTATGGAATGGCTGAGAAATCTGCAAGTCCTGGACCAGGGAATGAGGGAATGGAATGATATGATGCAGATGAAATTAGTCTAGGGAAGTATGTGAACCAACCAACACTGCAATGGAGATTATAGCAGAGGACATATGTGTACACACACACACACACACACATATACAAACACACACATATATAAACTCATCATAAGTTGAAAATATCATAAATGGAAAAATGCATTTAATATGCCTTACCTATGGAACATCATAGCTTAGCCTAGCCTACCTTAAACATCCTCAGAACACTTAGATTAGGCTACAGTTGGGAAAAATCATCTAACACAAAGTCTATTTTATAATGAAGTGTTAAATAGCTCATGTAATTTGTTGAATTCTATACTGAAAATGAAAAACAGAATAAGTGTATTGGTTGTTTATCCTCATGATCAAGTGGCTGCCTAGGAGCTGAAACTTACTGCCGCTCCCAGGCATTACAAGAGAGTACTGTACTGCATATTGCTAGCCCAGGAAAGGATTGAAATTCAAAGTATGGTTTCTACTGAATATGTATTTCTTTTGTACTACTATGAAGCCAAAAAATTGTAAGTCGAACCATCATGACATATATACATATACATGTATACACATACACATGATCCTAACTTATATATATACACATATAATATTAGATATAGATATATAATTAATATATATCTAATTATATATATTATATATAATATAATACTATATAGATACAGGTATTGATATTGATATTGATGTAATTAGATATAGAAATGGAAAGCATTTTCCAGTAAGGAAAAAGCATTGTCCAGTAAGGACAGTTAAATGATTTGGGGTAACTTTAAAAAGACACCAGGGAAAAGAAGAAAAGTAGGATTATTGAATGACTTCTGTATTCATTTAACTTTTGGTATACTCTGCTTCATGTAAATCACACAATACAGCAAGTTTGGTTTTAAAAATAACTTCTTAAGCTATTAATAATTAATAGCTTAATTCTTAACTCATGAATAATAGCCTTTTATAAATAACTTCCTTAAGTTTTCAGAGCTAGGAAGTGACTGGACTGGGATTCTCACCCAGGTCCCTCTGGGGGACAACTAAGGTCTGTCCTCTTGCCTCTCCCTCCAGCAGAAGGTGGTTGGGAATAACAAAAGGAGCCCATGTGGTGACAGATTTGCCTGTTTATAGGTACAGGGTATTGGCCTTTTGTTTGGGAGAGCAGGCAGTTAGAAAAGATTAAGAGATGGAAGTATGTCAGGGTTAAAAGAAGGGTGGTAAGGGAGAATTAGTGAGAAGTTTTAGAACCCAGGATCAGCTCAGTGAAATAGAGTGCAGTGGCTGCTCCTTATATTATTCCAATGCTTACAAATACATAAGGCTAATTGTACAAAGCCTCCAGTTGCCAATTTCAGGCATATGTAATATCAGTGGGATCCTATTTTTTGACTTCCCTACTTTTCTGACTTAATCAAAATCACTAGCAATGGCCTCAGGGCAGCAGATCAAAGTGACTGAATAAAGGGACCATGGTTATTCTCCCATCTAAAATACACATGGCTAAGATCTGCTGGGCTTCTGTTGGCCATATTTACAAGTCAAAGACAATAACCTCCCTAAATCCTTGTATTTAATTATGTGAATCTGAATGTCTCCCAAGACAAAGAGTTAAAGTGTGTGGAACACACATAGTCCAACTCAGACTTGAAATGTGTTATTTCCTGGAGCTCATTTGTGAAATGTAATCATAAAATGCCTCAAATTTAGCTATTGATTGATTTTCCACATAATATTTAGGGGAACAAAGATGCATTATTTGTATAGCTGCATTTATTTCATTATAGCTTTTAACAGATGGTAATTATAACTTTTTGTTAAAGAGAAGTAAAAAAAAAAGGCTGAAGTAAAAAAAAATCATTATATCCAAAATTATTCCTCACTATTGCAAGTCAGACACAAAATATTCTATTATGAATGAAGAGCACACGTTCAATTCAATACATGTAACACCACTAATTGAAATGTGCATATCAGATATAAGGTAAATACTTAAGAACGTAGAAATTCGCAATTACCATGTTATTAGAAGCACACAAATTAAATGAAAGTTAGGAAGGGCTCAGAGGAGATTTAGAGACATAAATTTGTTCCATGATTACCTAATTTGACATCCTAGTGATGATTAAAGGAAAGGAACCCATAAGAACTCAGAAGGAAGGATGTGATTTGGTATGGTGAATAATCAGTTCCAAAACTAAATGTTGTCACATCTGAATCACAGAGCTCTTCCTACTGTCCATCAAATTGTTCCTAATTTCCCTTCTTCCCTCTCCCCTCAAAAAGATACCGAGATGGAGTTTACACAAAGCTTCAATGACGTGATGCGTGATGTGGTGTGTGTGTGTGTGTGTGTGTGTGTGTGTTTATTATGTATGTATGTGTGTCCATGAATATGTCTACTAGTCCCTTAGGCAGTTTAAAAGTCCTATACCTCTAAATCATGGCTTTATTTCTCCATTTTCTTTGTTACTGATTTTTGAGGAAGATAAAACATGATGGTCCATTCTCACTGTCCCCATTTTCCCATTTCTGTTTCAATTCTGTTTCTATCACCTTTAAATTCTTTCTGCTTAAACTGTGTAGTTATCTCCAATCTCCAAACTTGGTGGCCCCACTCCACTTTCCCACCTACTTAGCCTTGGTACTTATCCCTGCACATCTTTCATTCTTATGTATATTTTTTCCTCTTAGACTTCCTTCATAACCCTGTCCTAAGTGCTGACTGTTCTCATAGTTCCTCAGCCGTCTTTTCAATGCCTTCCACCAACTACTTACCTCTTGAATATTGAAAATATGAAGGGTTCTATTATCAGTTTTCCCAGTTGGTGAGCACTTGTGTCTCATGATATTAACTATATATGTATGCCATGATTTAGATTACATTTCTAGTGTTCAGTGTTTACCTGTGTTCCATTCATTCAACAAATTTAACATCAATATTTATTGTCTGTCTCTTACGTGCCCAGCACTGTTTGAACTGAAGTGACACAATCATGACCCTTACTTGCACACAAAAATAGGACACGTTAGTTGGTCTCAGAGAGCTTAAGGTCAACACAAGTGACTAGACATTAACAAAAGAATCACACAAGTAAATATAAAATTATATTTGAAGCAAATGCCACAGAGGAGAGGTATATGGTGCTTGCTATGAACACTTAAAACTTTCTTGTTAAGGAGATCAGCAAATACTTCTCTGAGGAAGTTAATGTTTCAACCTTCTGCTAAGCAGATAAGTACTTGAGTTTCCTTGCATCACCTGTAAGTGGTTTAATCTCCAGATGACCTGTATCTTGTTTGGGGGTGCAGTTGCCATGTCCTGAGGACTGAGGTGCCTAGGAGTATTATTGATAGATGGGTGGGATTTCAATATTTCAACCCCTAATATAGGATCCTTATACTATATCCCTAGTACAGGACATGGTGATACATCAAACAATAAGCTACATTTCGTCATTGTTTAGCACCGTCAACATGTATACCCTACAGGGCAAACACATAACATATAGCACGTATAGATGGCATATATGTTATGATAGACATTTTTTTCTATAGATTAGATATATTACAGATCACTGAAAATATACTGGTGTAGTAACTATCTTGAATGGCCCCTCATATTTTGTTTTCAAGTCTGTTCCAAATACCTTTTTATTACTCACTCAAACTCTGATCAACATATCTACCTAATTATAATAGATTGCTGTTTCAGTGATTCAACTGGTAAACAAAAGGTGTGGGGGCTTTTGATCAGAAGTACATTTAATGTTCAGATGCCAAAAATTTAACCGTTTTGCTAAATAAGTAATAGTATCTATGACAACTATGACAATTTTTCTTTATAATAGAAAACTTTAGATAAATTTTGTGAGCTTAAATTAACTATAGATTTTGAATAAAGATGACCAATAGTGAGGAACAGTTACCTTTTGATAAAACTGTCAATGATAAATTACCATTAATGTATTAACTTGGATGTGATTTGAAGGATAGTGCCTTTTTTGTAACTTAAAATACATACAGACATACAATGATGTGAGTGTCTCACATTTATTTATAACTTGGAAATAAAAATATAAGTTGTCAATAAAAATATATCTTATGAACATTTCAGGTCATAATCAATTTTATACAGTGAGTTATCAAAAATGAATATCCAAGCCACAAGAATTAACTCATCCTTACTACGGGCAATATAGGAGGCCACGGTATTCCAAGCACATTTTGTGAAGACGAACCTAACTTTTTTACCAATTTACTCAAGAAAAAATTCATCCAGAGAAGGAAAATCATTTTTACTGAATAACATTGCTTGCTAGATACTCTATATTTTATTGCTATTATTTTTTATAGTCTCTTTATCATTTACATTTTCAGTCATTGGACAAGCATGTATTGAGTACCTGCTTCAGGTTCAGTTCTGGTCCAAACATGAGGGGATTATAAGATACAATCCTTGACCTTGAGAAGTTTTCCGTCTGGTTGGTATGATAAGGATCAGACCTAAAACACAATGAGAGAAAAACACATCGACTATTGATGCAAGGTCTCCCCTCTTGTGCCCTCATTGTGCCATTCATACTCCAACATTCTTTTCCTCTTTTGATTATTGACTCTAGTCCAGGGCAGAAGGTGTCTATTTTGAGCAATGGAAATATAGGACTTTAGTGTGAAAGAATGTGAGCAAAAAACAATTCAACTGTAAAAATCCATATAGAGCTCAGAGATTCCTGTAGGGAAAAATAATGTTCTGCCTGGTAAATTTTGAAAGCATTCTCTAGGGTAAGCTGGGTTCTGATACCTAAAAAAAGTATTGCTTATTTGAGTTTTTAAACACTTCTTTTTCACGTGTTTACCTTTGGCATTTGCAATTGCAGAAAACTTTCTTCTGGATTGTAATTAACTCTTGTTGTCACTAAGCATGTTATCACAAACTGTGAAACTCTCTGGCCATTGGTAGTCAGCATATCACTGAGGGAAAATATTTTAATTGTTGAACTTGTACCCATAGAGGTTTATTTACCTTTGGGTAATTGACAAGCCTGAAAATAGTCATTCAAAAGTATTCAAAGAAAGCATAGGTTGTGGTGTATACAAGTCACTTAATAACATCTCACTTGTATTTTGGTGTCAGAATTCTCTCTCACTGACATCTTCTTTCAAGGTACAGATATGTATATCGAGTCTGAAAGGAGACTTGATAATTTAGGGAAGATGTACACTGGGGAAATAAATTTAGTAATCTGAACAAAAAAAATCATTTGTGCTGTCTTGGGAAAAAGCAATTTATGTTTTAACCCAGTAACCATTAAGAATTGAGGGAGAAAAAAACAAAACAAAGCAGTAACACTCTCATGGATTTCTCCTTCCTTGGACTTTGAGGTATAAAGTGGGTTAGGAAATAGAGGTAATATAGACACTCGGATCTAGAATATTTACTCAATAGTTTTATTATTAGTGCTCAAGAGAGAAAGTAGAAAATTCCAACTCCTCTGTGTACATATATTGTAGGAACATTGCATTTTGAGTGCAGTGTTCAATGTTGATTACTTCCATTTTTGTACTTTGACTTTATATTATGTTCAATCAGATGAAATTACCATTTTTGCAGGTCAAAATCTATCAACTATCAGAAATTTGGTATGGATCAACCTAATCAATGGGGTAGGGGTGTAGGTGATTATATTTATGGTATGTGATGGCAGTTTTATCATTTGATTTTTGAAATCATAGCTACCATGACTTAACAAAGTCTTGTGAGAACATGGCATATGTACCAGAAGTGTGTGGACTGATTCAGTTATTGGAAATATTCCAATTAAAAATTTTTTAGAGTGTAGTTGACATACAATGTTACAGTAGTTTCAGGTATACAACATGGTTATTCAAGTTCTTTGTATGTATGTTATGCTGTGCTCACAAGTGTAGATACCATCTATCACCGTACAATGCTATTGCAATATCACTGACCATATTTCCTATGCTGTGCCTTTTATTCTGGTGACTTATCATTCCCATAACTGGAAGCTTGTATTTCCACTCCCCTTCACCCATTTGCCTATCTCCTACCCTCTCCCCTCTGGCAACCATGTTTGTTCTCTGTATTTATAGGTCTGATACTGTTTTTTCAGCAAATAATGTCTTATATCAGTCATCAAATAGTTTCTGAGCTTATAATGGAAAGTTGACTTTATTATATAGTGATGAAATATCAATATTATAGATATTGGTATTTCAGTTTAATTTGCATTATTAATGATTTTTGGGTCCTGATGGCTTTTGCAAAGAGTTTTGCTTCCACTTTCCCCATATTACTGTTAATGAATATTTAATCAGAACAATTGTTGAATTTGTGGATAATTAGAGGGATGTGTTAATGGTAAATACATCATGAAATATGAGAGTTTACCTACAAAATGAGAAAATATCTATCCCTGAATTAGATGTTGGCATAGTCTCTAAGACCTGAGCCAAAAATATTTGGTTTATCTGTGTATCAGAGCTACAAGCATAATGCAATATTTTTGTTAGGAATGCAAATACAGTGTTTTCCTGTATGTTTCATTTAGCAAATGTGGGAATTACTTTCCTTCTTTCCAAGTTTTTACTAGGGAAAAAATAAAGGATAACATGATAAGAATGTAAGCATAAGATAAATTTTTTCACTTATAATTTAATATGTATTAAGATAGCAAACCATTTTATCGCTTTATTTAAATCGTCTGTCTTACTTTCTCAAAGTATTCCCTTAACCAACGTTAAAACATTCTTTGAGAAAGTAAATAGCTATAATTTATAAAATAAATTAGAAAAACTACAATATTAAGAAGATAGGGTTTTAAAATTCTGTTGTAAATGGAAACTACAGTTGTTACTTTTGCTCCTTAGACTTTACCAACCTAAATGATCACCTGACCCCAGATATTTTCACCAAATTTAAATTGGTTAGGTGAAAGAAAAAGTCTTTGCAATTTTCAAATTTCAAGTAGTTTTCTACTGTATTCATTGTAAAGATTTATTGGAGTAGTATTATATTTCTAAAGGAGCTAGTCAGCCAGGTTTGTGATATGGAAAATAATGTTTTTTCATATAACCTTATTAAGATTAGCACAAACTTTCCTGGTTTTAAGCAACTCACTACGTTATTTAAAAATCTACATCAAAATAATATAGTATTTAGAAAATTTGTTTTTTAAATACAAATTTGTGATGGCTTCTTGATATTCATATGTATCAATATTTATAAACAAACACAATCAAATGAAATTTCAAAAATTCAAATGTAATGGCATTTCAAATTAACTTAGAACAAGAAAGATACTTAGAGGCCCATTTTTTTTAAGTTTTTAGTTTAATTACAGTTAAGTAACATACAGTGTTATATTAGTTTCAAGTGTATAATTATAGTGATACAACAGTTCCATACTTTACCCTGTGCTTATTCGTGATAAGTGCACTCCTTAGTCCCCATCACCTATTTAATCCATTCCCCTACCCACCTCCCTCCTGGTAACCATCTGATTGTTCTCTATAATTAAGAGTCTGTTTCTTGGTTTGCTTCTCTCTCTTCTTATTTTTTTTCCCTTTGCTTGTTTGTTTTGTTTCTTAAACTCCACATATGAGTGAAATCATATGGTATTTGTTTTTCTCTTACTGATTTATTTTTCTTAGCATAATACTCTAGCTCCATCATGTTGTTGCTAATGGCACCATTTCATTCCTTTTTATGGCTGAATAATATTCCATTATATATTAAAATTGAATATATATATAATATATATACATATATGTATATATTCTATATAGATATAGATATAGATGAATAGATAAAGAAGCCATCTCTTCTTTATGCATTCATTAGTTGATGCACACTTGGGATGTTTCCATATCTTGGCTATTATGAATAATGCTCCTGTAAACATAGGAGTGCATACATCCCTTTGAAATAATGTTTTGATATTCTTTGGGCAAATACCCAGCAGTGTGACTGGGTAGTTCTTTTTTAACTTTTAGATGAAACTCCATACTATTTTGCACAGTGGGTGCATCAGTTTGCATTCCCAGCAGCAGTGGAAGAGGGTTCCTTTTTTTCCATATCCACACCTATTGTTTCTTGTTGTGCTGATTTTAGCTCTTCTAAGGGTTGTGAAGTAATACCTCATTGTAGTTTTGATTTGCATTCCCCTGTTGATAAGTGATAATGAGCATCTTTTCATGTGTCTGTTGGCCATCTGTATGTCTTCTTTGTGTCCATGTCTTCTATGAATTTTTTAATCAGATTATTTGGTTTTGGAGTGTTGAGTTTGATAATTTCTTTATGTATTTTGGATACTAACCCTTGATCAGATAAGTCATTTCCAAGTATCTTCTCCAATTTTGTAGGTTGGCTTTTAGTTTAGTTGATTATTTCCTTCACTGTGCAGAAGCTTTTTATTTTGATGTAGTCCCAATAGTTCATGTTTGCTTTTGTTTCCCTTGCCTCAGGAGACATATACAGAAAGAAGTTGCTACAGTTGATGTCAAAGAGGTTATTGCCTATCTTCTCCTCTAAGATTTTTATAGTCTCCTGGTTCACATTTAGGTCTTTCATCTGTGTTGAATTTATTTTTGTGTATGGCTTACAAAGTCATCCTGTTTCATTCTCTGCATGTTGCTTCAACATCATTTGTTGAAGAGACTTTTTCCCATTGGACATTCTTTCCTACTTTGTCATAGATTAGTTGACTGCATAGCTGTGAGTTTATTTCTGGATTTTCTATTCTGTTCTGTTGATCTATGTTTGTATTTTTGTGCCAAATACCATACTGTTTTGATCACTACATCTTTGTGGTATAATTTGAAGTCTGGAATTGTGATCTTCCAGCTTTGCTTTGCTTTTTCAAGATTATTTTGGTTATTCGGGGTCTTTTGTGATTTCATACAAATTTTAGTATTATTTGTTCTAGCTCTGCAAAAAATGCTGGTGGTATTTTTATAGGGATTACATTAAATGTGTAGATTGCTTTGGATAGTACAGACAGTTTAACAATATTTGTTCTTCCAATCCATGGACATAGAATGTTTTTCCATTTCCTTGTTTCATCTTCAGTTTCTTTCATCACTGTTTTATTGTTTTTAGTGTATAGATCTTTAAACTCTGGTTAAGTTTATTCCTAGGTATCTTACTGTTTTAGTGCAGTTGTAAATGGGATTGTTTCCTTAATTTCTCTTTCTGCTGCTTAATTATTGGTGTATAGAAATGCAATAGATTTCTGTACATTGATTGATTTTGTACCCTGTGAATATGTGTATCAGTTCTAGCAGTTTTTTGATGGAGTCTTTCAGGTTTTCTATATATAGTATTATGTCATCTGCAAATAGTGAAAGTTTTAATTCTTCTTTGCCGATTTGGATGCCTTGTATTTCTTTTTGCTGTCTGATTTTTGTGGCTAGGACTTCCAGTACTATGTTAAATAACAGTGATGACAGTGGATATACCTGTCTTGTTCCTGATGATAAAGGAAAAGCTCTCAGTTTTCCCTCCTTGAGGATGATATTAGCTGTGGGTTTTTCATAGATGGTCTTATTATGTTGAGGTATGTTCCCTACGAAACTGCTTTGTTTAGGGTTTTTATCATGAATTGGTGTTGTACTTTGTCAAATTCTTTTTCTGCATCGATTGAAATGATCATATGGTTCTTATCCTTTTTCTTATTAATGTGGTGTGTCACATTGATTGATTTGCAAATACTGAACCACCCGGGTAACCCAGGAATAAATCCCACTTGATCCTGGTGAATGATTTTTTTAAATGTATTTTCGGATTGAGTTTGGTAGTATTTAATTGAGAATTTTTGCATCCATGTTCATCTGGGATATTGGCTTGTGGTTCTCTTTTTTAGTGGAGTCTTTATCTGATTTTGATATCAGGGTAATGCTGGCCTCACAGAATGAATTTGGAAGTTTTCCTTCCTTTTCTATTTTTTGGAATAATTTGAAAGGTATAGGTATTAACTCTTCTTTAAATGTTTGGTAGAGGGCGCCTGGATGGCTCAGTCAATTAGGCGACTGACTTTTGGTTTCAGCTCAAGTCATGATCTCATGGTTCATGGGATCGAGCCCTGCATTGGGCTCTGCGCTGACAGTGCGGAGCCTGCTTGGGATTCTCTGTCTTCCTCTCTCCTTGTCCCTCCCCCACCTCAAAATAAATAAATAAACCTTAAAAAAATCTTTGGTAGAATTCACCTGTGAAGCCACCCCAACCTGTACCTTTGTTTGTTTGGAGTTTTTTGATTACTGATTCAATTTATTTGCTGGTTATTGGTCTGTTCAAGTTTCTATTTCCTCCTGTTTCAGTTTTGGGAGATTATGTTTCTAGGACTTTCTCTATTTCTTCCAGGTTGTGCAGTTTGTTGGCATATAATTTTTCATAGTATTCTCTTATGATTGTATTTCTGTCATATTTGTCATTATTTCTCCTCTATCATTTGTGATTTTATTTATTTCTGTCCTTTCTCTTTTTTCTGATAAGTCTGACTAGAGGTTTATCAATTTTATTGTTTTTTTCTAAGAACCAACCCCTGGTTTCATTGATCTACTCTATTTCTGCTCTAATATTTATTATTTCCTTCCTTCTTCTGGTTTTAGGTTTCATTTTTCCCCCTAGCTCCTTTAGGTATAATGTTAGTTATTTGATATTTTTTTCTTGCTTCTTGATGTAGGCCTGATGTAGGCCTGTATTGCTATAGATGTCGCTATGAGAATGACTTTTGCTACATCCTAGAGGTTTTGGACTATTGTGTTTTCATTTTCATTTGTTTCCATGTACTTTTTAAATTTCTTTTTTGACTCCCTGGTTGATCCATTCATTGTTAATAGAATGTTATTTAACCTCCATGTAGTTGTGGTCTTTCCAGAGGTTTTCTTCTTGTTGACATCCAGTTTCATAGCATTGTGGTCAAAAAATATGCATGGTATGATTTTGATCTTCTTGAATTTGTTGAGGTTTATTTTGTGGGCTACTGTGTGATCTATTACGGAGAATTCCATGTGCACTTGAAAAGAATGTGTACTGGGTTCTTTTAGGATGGAATGTTCTGAATATGTTTCTTAAATCCATATTATCCGGTGTGTCACTCAAAACCATTGTTTCCTTGTTGATGTTCTGTCCATTGATGTAGGTGGGTGGCAAAGTCCCCTACCATTATTGTATTATTATTGATTAGTTCCTTTATGTTTGTTATTAACTGTTTTATATATGTGGGTGTCCTGTATTGTGTGAATAAATATTTACAATTATTACAACTTTTGGTTAGATTGTCCCCTTTATTATTATTCAGTGTCCTTATTTGTCTCTTGTTATAGTCTTTGTTTTAAAGTCTATTTTGTCTAATCCAGGTGTTGATACTCTGGCTTTCTTTTGATATTCATTTGCATGACAAATGTTTCGCCATCCTATAACTTTCGATCTGCAGGTGTTTTTAGGTCTAAAATTGGCAGCATATAATTGGGTCTTGTTTTTTTAACCATTCTGTCACCCTCTGTCTTTTGATTGGACCCTTTAGTCCATTTACATTCAAAGTAATTATTGATAGATATGTATTTATTGCCATTTTATTACTTGTTTTGTGGTTGTTGCCCAAGATTTTCTCTGATCCTTTCTTGTCTTTCTCCCTTTCATAGTTTGCTGATTTTCTTTAGTGATGTATTTGAAGTCCTTTTTCTTTATTCATTGCATATTTATTAGTGGTTTTGATATATGATTACCATCAGGTTTATATATAACTTTGAGACCCATTTTAATAATATTAATAATTCAGTGCAACCAACTATTATGAACACTTACTAAGAATATTCAGTTGGCTAATTTCGTCTCAGTAATCAGCAAAATAGATGAATAAAACACAATCCTTGCCTTGTAGATGATAACACTCTAGAAGTTATGATCAGCATATTTTTCTTTTTATAACAGTTTTATTTGGGTACAATTTACATACCCACTTTATACATACATAATTTACATAGTTTAATACACTTTTATGTGTACAGTTTGATGAGTTTGGCATGTATATATGTGTGTATATATATATATATATACACATACATATATATACATGCATATATATATATATATATGAAATATTTTGAAGTAACTGTCACCCCATATAAAATATATAATATTCCTTTCACCCTAGAAATTTCCCTTGTGATTCTATGTAGTCACCTCTGGCTCCAAACAATGATTGTTCTGATTTTTTTTCCCACCATAGACTAATGTTGCCTATTCCAGAAATGTTTTATGAATGAAAACATATAGTAATTAGGAGACAATGCTCCAACTATATCACAATTCTGCATGTCTGTGAGCAGTGGTAATGACTGCTTTTGTTCCAGGACCATTTTTCCAAATATGTTTGTATAGTGAATAACCTTGGAAGGTAGAGGTAATGTCTTCCTCCTGGGAAAAGACCAGGTTTATTATTGTGCAGTGTGTTAAAGATAATGTATCCCTGTGGGGCAAACGTCAGGTAAGCTTGCTGCCCATTGTAATAGATTCAGATTCCCAAAGTTCCCACATTCCTCTCCTGTAACACAATTCACTGTGCAAGTGTGATACTCTGACTAATCGTATTGCTTTGAGTAATAAAGTCTTTTGTCTCTGATCCAGCAGTCTCATATCTTATGCCAGCAAACATGAAACTTATGAGCTTATTCACTGTATGAAATCTCAAATCTTTCCCAGTTCTTGACAACAGTATGTATTCTTTTGTGTCCGCTTTCTTTAGTTTAGCATAATGTTTTTAAACACTGTTCATGTTGTTTCACAAATTAATAATTAGTTTCTTGTATTGCCAAGTTGTACTAATTGCATGATTATATCAAATTGGTTTATGTTCCCTTGTTGATGGGAACATTTGGGTTGGCAACAGTCTGGAAGTCAAGATCAGCACATTTTCTAAGTAATAGTTATTATACCATGTAATTCAATAGAGATATTTATAAAATGCTATTTTGGTACAGAAGAAGGAGTGATTAATTATGAAAAAGTAAGTTTCACAGATGAGTTAACATTTGAGGTGGAATTGAAGAATGAGTCTATTCTCTTCTTTAGAGTATAGAAGGCCTGGCTTAGTGCCCTATTTCAAAGAAATCAGTTTTATTCAAATTTCTAGTCTTGGGATTTTTATATATGTACTTCTATGAATAAGACATTTTTTCCCAAAAAGTTATATGCTCCATTTGAAAGTGAGAGAGGTGACTCTTCTGTTTTTAAGCATGCTCAGAACTTTATTTAACTCTTCCTTCAGGTCATCAGCATGATGAGTCACTAATGGCACTATAATGTTTTGAGGGGTTAGTGGGGTGCTGTCCACCCTCCTCCATACTTAATGAATTAATAGTAATTTAACTAATATGAGTTTCTGTATTCCCAATATTATGTAGATAGTAAGATTATCTTTAGGAAATGCTGCTATTTTTATAATTTACAAACTATAATCTAAGTAGGTGTACTAAATAGTTTGTGCTACAAACTAAATAAGTGTACTTATTTGGCAACTATAGTTTCAAAGGCTCTGAATGTGTGATCTTTCCCCCAAGCATAAAGCTGTCTTGCAGCCCCTCCTGTGTAGACATCCTCAAACAGTCCAACCCACACTCCAGTCTTCACCCTGTCAGTGGCTTACCACAGACAAGTCTTGCTTCAGCAGACTGTTGGTGAGAGAAAGCTTAGTTCTATACATTTTGACTAATTATAATTCTTGAATGTTTGTCTTTCATATTTTTTTCTTCAAATAAAATGGTCTCCCTTAGAAATATTTGCTTTGGGCTAACTGTATATCTAATATTAAGGGGCCTCTAAAAGAAACAAAACTTTTGGTATAATTTTATAATTTATTAAAGAGATAAAAGTAATATATGTGAAATAACTAAAAGCTAACGATGTTATTGACAATAAGTGCATTGAATTAATTGGTAATCGAAAGGCATACAGATAGTGGTTGAGTGTAGAATCTAAAACCAAACTGCCTGGTTTGAATTCTAGCTCTATTATTTACTAGCTGTGTGACCTTGCAAGAGTTATTTGACTGCTTTGGACCATCTGTAAAATGAATGATAATAACAGCATCTACCTCACATGGTAATTGTGAAGATTATGTGAGTCAAAATGTATATAGCATTTATGATATTGCCTGGTACACAGTAAGCAATATATGTGTTTGCTGTTGATGTTGATAATGATGACGATTTTAGTTGTAGTCAGTTCCAAGAAGAAAGAGGTAAGAATAAGCACTGTGTGTTTGGGTTAAATTTAGTACACAGATTTTGGTGACTGCTTCACAGGGCATTTGTTGGGGGAGTAATGAACAATAAATTGGGAAAGTAAACTGAGTTAGATTATGGCAAATTGAAAATGAGCTAAGTTTAAACAGGGTGTGCTATGCAGCCAGCACCTGTTAAAGGTTCTGGACCATATAAAATACGTATTTGGAATTATCAGTTTGGCAGTGGCACTGAGAGAAGGGCCCTTAGAAGCATGAAATTGAAGTTTAGAATGAAGTCATCATCTACATATGAGGCAAAGGGATGGTGATGAGAACCGAACAAAGCTAGTTAGGGCAGAGGGAATGGGGAGGATAGGGAAAAAATAATATTTTAGTAGGGGAGCAGGAAGAATATCATCACCTGTCGGTATAGCTAGGAAAGAGAAAATTATGAATGAATCTGAATTATTTAGCATTCTGTTAATGATAAAAATCATGATAGATGACCTTGAAGCATTATAAGAATGGCTTCTGGATCTCAAAGCAGCCTGAATTGTGTTTACAATATTTTTGATGGTAAGTGTGATTGTTTTTCCTAGTTAGTTGAAAATTGGCCATCTATTCATGTTATACAAGACAGCATTTTAAAAAAAAGCATGAATGGACTTCATATTTGATTAACTTGAATGTTACATTTCATAACCATATTGGGAAGCAGAATTTTCTACAGTCCTTAAATTTGTTTCATGATTTCTTTTTACTCTAAGATTGTAATTTAAGTTGTGCTAATACTTGAATTTTTATGCGACCCTTTATGTGATATTTTCATCTTATGTTTAAATTCTTGAAATCCTAAAGCAGCTCTATGAGAAGTAAATACGATTAGTGTATTTCCTCAAGGGTCTGTTAATTTTGTGTTAACATGTTTTTATAACAATGTTAATTTATGATATAATAAATATTTGAGTGCCTACTTTTGTTCTGTTTTCACTTTATTTGTTGTTTCATTTTTTAGAAATGCTAATAAGTAAAGGTAGTGGTCTATATAAGGTTATGGTGTTAAGTACTAAGCAATGTAGTTTAGTGAGGAAACAAAAGGAAAGAAAATCTTCACAATCCAGAGTAAAATAATACCTGTTCAAATATTTCTTAGGTTTATGGCTTGAACAAGCCACCTTTGCCTCTTGGATCATATATATAGCAGAGACATCAGTCGCATTTCTTAAAGATTGTTTACCAAGATTATATGAAATTATATGGATTACATGGAGTTTGTGAAAGTCTTATGTATAAATATTGACGATGATGATTATTATTTGCAAGATAATGTGTTAAGAATATCAAAATATGATGGATTCCAATACTTACTGTTGCCATAACTCCTTGTCTTTTCTTTCTCTCAGACAATTCCATTGCCACTTAAAAGCATTCTTGCTTAACATCTGTTCACCTTTATTTTTTCTCTCAATCCCCCATTTTTCCCATGAAAGGTAAGCTTGGGATTTGCATGAGTAATTTTCCAGTGTCTAGGGAGGCCTAACTGAGCTAACCTCGTGACTACAGATGTCAGCACCTGGAGTGAGAGAATATGTGTTAGTCATGCTGTAATAAAACCCTTAGGAGTTATAACGTTGTGCTTTTCCAACTAAAATGACACTGTGCTCTATGGTTTCATTTTTAAAGGCAAAATGGACCTTGTCACTTTCACTACTAATTTTCTCTTCGTAAAGGACAAAGCACTGAGCCTGACTTTTTTCCCTTGGGTTGAGAATATCAATTGTGCTGCAGCATGGCTGGGCTTTATTTGCTGGCCTCTGCAAGGAAGGGAGAAGCAGCAGCTTCTGAGCTCTTCCCCCCCTTACTGCTTTCAAGCTGCTGAAAGGGAAAGAGCAGCAGATCAATGTGGCAAAAGCTTCATGTGGAAAGGTCTGCCAAGTATTAGAATGTTAAAAGTAAAAACTCGAAATATATGAGCATAATATTAATATAAGCATAAATAAGACTATGCATAATAACATTTATATATCTATCCATTCATATAGACATATCTATAGCAATAGATCTAGATATGTAGACATATGGATCTATATGTGTGTCTCCAGGTATTTGATTTTGCCCTAAAAAATGAATGGCATTTATTACTCAGATCACTCTTTCTTATGGAATTTTTGAAAGTATAGGTCTTCACTAGAGTTTTTTTTAATTTATTTTGAGAGAGAGTGTGTGAAAGAGAGAGGGCATGCGTGCTCTCAAGAGGGGGAGGAGCAGAGAGAGATGGGGGAAGAGAGAATCCCAAGCCAGTTCCATGTTCAGTAAGGAGGCTGACTATGGGGCTCAGGCTCACGAACTGAGAGATCGTGACCTGAGCTGAAATCAAGAGTCAGAGACTGAACGAACCGAGCCACCAGCTAGAATTTATTTTTATGTAATATTTAAGAAGCAGTTTAGAGTAGTGGTTAAGAACAATGTTTCTACAGCCACGTGCCTAGGTTCAAATGCATGTTTTTAAAAAATTTTTTTAAATGTTTTATTTATTTTTGAGACAGAGAGAGACAGAACATGAACAGGGGAGGGGCAGAGAGAGAGAGGGAGACACAGAATCCGAAGCAGGCTCCAGGCTCTGAGCTGTCAGCACAGAGCCTGATGCAGGGCTCAAACTCACAAACCGTGAGATCATGACCTAAGCCGAAGTTGGACGCTTAACCCACTGAGCCACCCAGGTGCCTCTGCATAGTTGTTTTTAAATAGCCACTTATCAGCGGTAGTACTGTAGGTATCTTCCAGTACCTTAGTTTTTCCATGTGTGAAGTACAATTAATAACTATACTTACCTCCCAGAGTTGTGAGGATTAAATACATATATATATGTATATGTATACATATATCACTTAGAATAGTGAGCTGAGTATATGTAAACCTTATATATCATTTATTAAGCAAGTAAAACTCATATTTCTATCTAAAAGTAAAAAGAATGTCATATATAGAATTCAGTAGTAGTTAATGTTTTTTGTAGTCTTCTAAATTAAGGCATGGCATTTTCAAATAAAATGATAGGATGGTAAATTAGCACAGCAATTCAATAAAGGGCCAGAAATAGAACAGGACTCCTAATCTATTTATTACCCTTTTATCTTTAGAAGTATTAACTGTAACTGAACTAGAAAAATTTTCCTACTAATCATGTCACTTCTAGAAGTACAATGTTATTAAAAGGCCATTTTGAAGAATCATGATATTTTAGAATTAGCAGAAACTTTAGATATCAAATTGTTCATTCAGTCTCTTGATCTTGGAGATCAGAGAACTGAGGCGAAGAAAATCAAATGACTTTCTCAAGGTCAGGTAACTAATTCCAAAGCCGTGTTTACTAACTTCTAGTATCACTATCCAGTGAATAATAGAATTTGCTTTTCTTTGGTGTCTTTTTTAGTAAGCGATATATGTTGTATATTTTTTTATTTTGATATACTTTAACACTTACAAAAAAGTTATAAGAATAGTACTAGGAACTCCTAGACACCCTTTACCCAGATTTACCAACTGTTTATGTTCTGTTTCATTTGTTTCATCATCCCATATATATGTCTGTCTGATTATGATTTTATTTTTGAGTTTTTTGAAAATAAATTGGAGATATCTTATCCCTTTATAAATACTGAGTATGCATTTCCTAAGAGCAACTGCAATTATCAATAACTGAAATGAGAGAATTTAACATTGATACAATAATCTAATCTAGTCAAGTTTATGTTTAAATTTTATCAATTTTCCCAGTAATACCCCCTTTCTTTAAAAAAATTTTTTTCGGGTGGCACCTGGGTGACTCAGTTGGGTAAGTATCCGACTGTGGCTCAGGTCATGATCTTGCAGTTCATGAGTTCAAGCCCTGTATTGGCCTGTCTGCTGTCGGCACAGAGCCCTCTTTAGATCCTCTGCCCTTTCTCTCTCTGCCCCTCCCCCACTTGCTCGCGCGCTCTCTCTCCCTCTCTCTCTCTCACAAAAATAAATAAACATTAATTTTGTTTTATTTTAATATAATTGACACACAATGTTACATTAGTTTCAGGTGTACAATATAGTGATTCAACTTCTCTATATGTTATGCTATGGTAAGTTACCATCTGTCATGATGCAACACTATTATAGTACCATTGACTGTATTCTCTATGCTGTGCTTTTATTCCCCTGACTTATTCATTACGTAACTAGAAGCCTGTATTTCCCATGCCCCTTCCCTTATTTTACCAATCCCTCTACTTCCCTCCCTCTGGCAACCATCAGTTTGTCCTTTGTATTTATAGGTCTGATTCTGCTTTCTGTTTGTTTATTTTTCTAATTAGATTCCACATATGATTGAAATCATCTGATATTTCTTTCTCAGTATGACTTATTTCACTTAGCATAATAATACCCTTTAGGTCTATCTATGTTGTTGCAAATGGCACAGTCTCATCCTTTTTTATGTCTGTGTAGAATTCATTGTATTTATATACCAGATCTTCCTTATCCCTTGTCTATTGATGAACACTTAGGTTTCTTCCATATCATGGCTATTGTAAATAATGCTACAATAAGCATACGGGTGCATGTATCTTTTCAAATTAGCGTTTTTGTTTTGTAAGTACCCAGTAGTGGAATTATTGGATCATGTGGTATTTTTATCTTTAATTCCACACTGTTTTTCACAGCGGCTGTACTAATTTACATCCCCACCGTGTATGAGGGTTTCTTTTTCTCCACATCTTTGCCAATATTTGTAATTTCTTGCTTTTTTTATTTTAACCATTCTGACAGGTATGAGGTGATTGCTCATTGTTGTTTTGATTTTCATTTCCCTGATTATTAGTGATGTTGAACATCTTTTCATGTTTCTGTTTACCATCTATATGTCTTCTTTGGAAAAATGTATATTCAGGTCCTGTGTTCTTTTTTTTTTTATTTATTTATTTTTTATATATGAAATTTATTGACAAATTGGTTTCCATACACTGTGTTCTTTTTTTAATTCAATTGTTTTTTTTTTTTTTTTTTGGTGTTGAGTTGTAGAAGTTCTTTATATATTTTGGACATTAACCCCTTATCAGATATATCATTTGCAAATATCTTCTTTCTATTCAGCAAGTTGCTTGTTTGTTTTGTTCATGATTTCTTTTGCTATGCAAAAGCTTTTTATTTTGGTATAGTCCCAATGGTTTATTTTTGCTTTTGTTTCTCTTGCCTTAGGAGACATCTAAAAAAATGTTGCTAGGCCCAATGTCAGAGAAATTACTGCCTGTGTCCTCTTCTTGGATTTTTATGGTTTCAAGCCTCAAATTTAGGTCTTTAATCCATTTTGCATTTACTTTTGTGTATGGGGTTAGAAAGGGGTCCAGTTTCATTTTTTTACATGTAGCTGTCCAGTTTTCCCAGCACCATTTATTGAAGAGACAGTCTTTTCTCATTGTATATTTTTGCCTTCTTTGTTATAGATTAATTGACCATGTAAGCTTGGGTTTATTTATGGACTCTCTATTCTGTTCCGTTAATCTACATGTCTATTCTTGTGCTAGTATCCTACTGTTTTGATTACTACAACTTTTTAGTATATCTTGAAATCTGCAATTTCGTTATCTCAAGCTTTGTTTTTCTCTCTCAAGATTGCTTTGACTATTCGTTTTTCTGTGTGGTTCCATAGAAATTATAGTATTATTTTTTTCTAGTTCTGTGAAGGATACTGTTGGTACTTTGATATAGATTGCATTGAATCTGTAGATTACTTTGGGTAGTATGGACATTTTAACAATATTAATTATTCCAATCCATGGGCATGGAGTATCTTTCATTTGTTTGTGTCATCTTCAATTTCTTTCATCACTCTTTTCTAGTTTTCAGAGTACAAATATTTCACCTCCTTGATTAAGTTTATTTTTAGGGGTTTTTTTTGGTTCAATTGTAAATGGAACAGCTTTCTTAATTTCTCTTTCTGCTGTTTCATTGGTATATGGAAACAGTATTGATTTCTAGGTATTAGTTGTATATCCTGAAACTTTACTGAATTAATTTATTTATCCTAGTAGGTTTTTGGTGGAGTCTTCAGGATTCTCTATTTATAATATCATGTCAACTGCAAATAGTGACAGCTTAACTTCTTTTTTTACCAATATGGATGCCTCTTATTTCTTTTTCCTGTCTCATTGTTGTGACCAGGACTTCCAATACTACGTTGAATAAAAGTGTGTAATGCCCCATTTCTTTCTCTATTTTTTTCCAAGATCCAAGCCAGGGTCAAGCCTTGTGTTTAGTTGTCAGTCATGTCTCTTTAATGTATTTTCATTTGGAGCAATCTCTTACCTTTTTCTTTTGGCTTACCTTGATATTTTTGAAGAATACAGACTAGTTATTTTGTATAATGTCTCCCAGTTTGAGTTTGTGGAATGTTTCCTCATGATTAGTTTGAGGTGATGCATTTTTGGTGGAACTACCACAAAAGTGATAGATAATGTGTCCTTCTCTGAGCATCACATCAGGAGGTGGAGTGATGTTAGCTTATTCTAACACTGATGGTGTAAACTTTGATCACATTGGGTCTTCCAGGTTTCTCTGCAGAAAAGTTTCTTTTTTTTTTTTTTTTTTTTACATTCTCATTTTGCTTTGTTCTTCTCTGATTGACTTTTTATTTTTTTTATTTTTTTTATATATATGAAATTTATTGACAAATTGGTTTCCATACAACACCCAGTGCTCATCCCAAAAGGTGCCCTCCTCAATACCCATCACTGCAGAAAAGTTTCTATTTTACCCTTTCTAAATAATAGTTAATTTGTGGGAGATACTTTGAGATTATAGAAATATCTTTCCCCCACCAAATTTTTACCCATTAATTTTTATATCCATTGATAATTTGTAACTTTATTATTGTTTCCGTATTTATTAATTGACATTCTACTAGAAAACAGAGACTTCTCACTTCTTCAATTTGTGTATTTGTTTAGTTGCTTATCTATCTATCTATCTATCTATCTATCTATCATATCAATAGAACTCATGTATTCTTGCTTTATTCTACAGGTATCATCTATTACTATCATTGATTATTCAGACACTTAAATTGTCCTATATTGGGCCAGTGAGAACCATTTTAAACTGGCTTCTGTGTTCTTTTGCTATTTTCCCATCATACTTGAGTATTTTCTTACTTTCTGGTACATGTTATTCTAGGATCATCTTGTTCTTTTTTTGACCAAGCTGTGGAATAACCTTTTTATCCAAGTAGCCATGATTACATTTCATAGTAAATGACATTTAGAAGTCAAGATCTAGACACAAGATGTACTCATTCATTGCCACTGATGTATCATTACTTCTAGGCCCTCTCAGTGAACAGCAGTGAATATATTTCTACAGTTATTTCTATATCTATGCATCTATCTACTAAAAACCATGATATGTTGTTCAAAGGGTACAGAAGTGCAGTTATATAGGATGAATAAGTCTAGAGATTTAATGTATAGCATGATGACTATAGTTAATAATACTTTATTGAATACTAGAGATTTGCTAAGAGTAGATTTCAGATGCTCTCATCATACACAGAAAATGATAACTGTGAGGAGATGATATGGTAATAGTTTGACTGTGGTCATCATTTCACCATGTATAGGTATACAAATCATCATATTGAACACCTTAAATATATACAATTTTTATTAAAAAATAAAATAAAAACTATTAAGTCCATACTCATATCTATAATTCTGACTTCAAACCATTGGATACACTCTTTCTTCCCATTTCCATATTTGTAACTTCCTCTTCCAACAGTGAGAAACCTGGCTTCCCATGAGGTTCAACATATATATTTATTTGCTCAACTTGGAATACACAAAAAGTAATTTCATAATTGCTAACCTAAACCACAGCAGAAAGGAAATCTACTAACTAGAATTCAATATTTTTCAGTTTTTCTGAGTAAAATTTATTAGAAAAATATAATTTGTTCACAAATCTCAAGTGTATAGTTCATGAGTTTAGATAAATGTCTACATCCATGTAATTCATGTCCTATCAAGATATAAGACATTTTCATTACCTTAGAAAGTCCCCTGTGCCCTTTCCCAGTCAATATCTGCCCCCTCAAGAGTAGCCATTTTTTTCTGATTTCTATCACCACAGACCCTTTTGGTATATTCTAAAACTTCTCCTGAATGGAATCATGACGTGTATATTCTTGTATCGGGCTTCTTTTATTCATTATAATGGCTATGGAATTCATCTATGTTGATATGTAGTAAAACCTTGGTTTGTGAGCATAACTTGTTACATGCTTATGATCCAAAGCACTTGTATGTCAAAGTGAATTTCAAGAACCATTGGTTCAGTTGTGATCATGTGACGTTCAACATCACGTACTACTTGTATTGTAAGACATCACTCATTTATCAAGTTAAAGTTTATTAAAAAGTGTGTGTGTTGGGGGGGTACCTGGGTGGTTCAGTTGGTGAATGTCTTATATCAGCTCAGGTCATGATTTCGCAGTTCATGAGTTCGAGCCCTGCATCAGGCTCTGTGCTGACAGCTTAGAGCCTGGAGCCTGCTTCAGATTCTGTCTCTCTCTGCCTTTCGTCTGTGCTCTGTCTCTCTTTCTCAAAAATAAATAAACATTAAAAAATAAATAAAATAAAATAAGATTTATTAGAAATGTTTGCTCATCTTGCCCAATATTCACAGAACAATTTACTTGCAATCCAAGGTTTTACTGTATATGTACAGTTTGATTCTTGCTATTGCTAAAGAGTAGTTATAACTGGTTATGCCACAGTTTGTTCATCCACTCACTTGTTGATGAGCATCATTTGGGTTATATCTATTTGGGGCAAATATAAATAAAACTTCTATGAACATTTTTGTACAGATATTTTTGTGAACATATGAATTCCATTTCTCTTGGTTAAACATCTACAATTGCAACTGCTTATCATAGGTAGGATTATGTTTAATTTTGTGAGAAATTGCCAAACCTTTTATCAAAGTGGTTTTCCATTTATATTTTCAACAGCAATGTATGAAAATTCCAGTTGCTCGATATCCTCACCAACATTTGGTGGTGTTCAGTCTGTTTTTAACTTTGGCCACTTAACTATTCATGTAATGGTATCTCATTGTGATTTTAATATAGATTTCTCTGATTTCTAATGGTGCTGGGACTTTTTCATGACACTTTTGCACATTTGTATATCTTCTTTTGCGAAGTGTCTATTTAATTTTTTCCCATTTCTTAACTTTTTGTGTTTTTACTATTGAGTCGTAGGAACCCTTTGTATACTATAGATATAGGTGTTTCAGGACAGACCTATGTTTTGCAAGTATTTCTTGACTGTCTAAATTGCCTATTCATTTTCTTAATTATATCTTTTGATGAGCAGATGTTTTTTTCTTTTAATAAAATCAAAATTATAAATTGTTATGGTTATTGTTTTCTGTATCCTTCTTAAAAATCACTTTCTTTCCCCAGGTTGTGAATTTATTCTATGTTTTCTTCTCGAAGTTTTGCTTTTAAATTTAGGTCTAATATTCATCTTGAGTTAATTTTTGTGTATGATACAAGGTAGGGGAATCTCTATGTGTTATAAACCTAGATTTTTTATTATTTTAAAGAGAATTTTCCCAGAAGTATTTTCATTACGTATTTTTCCTTGGTTTCTAGGTGGCAAGTGAGTAAATCCAACTCAAACTAGATTGAGTAAACAAGAATTTGTTTGCTCACTTTGCTGGGAAGAGTAAGACATATCTCATAGAACCAAAGGCAGATACACAAAGGCCAGGACCTCAAGAAATAGAACTAGGATGGGTATTCTGGGACTCTTTCAATTTGCTCACATCTGCTTGTCTCTGCACAGCATCATTTTGAAGACAGCTTTTCTTTACAGGGCAGGGGAGATGAACGCTGTTAGCCTCGCATGCTCATCCTTCCAGTTTCTCTATAACTGTCCTGAGGAAGGACTCTATTTGGCACTGCTTCAGTCACGTGCCCACTCCCTGGGCTGCTCACTGTTTTTTGAGAGCTTAGGAAGTCTGTATAATCATATCCAGGCACATCCGGTGGCAGTGGGATGGTACTACAAACTGAAACAACATGGCATGAGGGAGAGACATTTCCCCAAAGATAGGCTTCAGGATGTTCCAAATAACATATGTCCTGCCATGCTTCCTATTTTTTTTAATATATGAAATTTATTGTCAAATTAGTTTCCATACAACACCCAGTGCTCATACCAAAAGATGCCCTCTTCAATGCCCATCACCTCCTCTCCCCTCCCTCCCACCCCCATCAACCAACCCTCAGTTTGTTCTCAGTTTTTAAGAGTCTCTTATGCTTTGGCCCTCTCTCCCACTCTAACCTCTTTTTTTTTTTTTTTTTTTTTTTTTTTTTTTTTTGCCGATCCACACCAGCTTCCTATTTTTTTTAAATGGCTTTTTATGTTTAGGATTTAGTTATTTTCACTGAACTGCTAATTACAATATTCAGGTGTGGTAAAGCTAAGTTTCAAACTAGAGTGTAAATTAATTAGATATTTTGAAGAACTAAAATGTGTTCAGATTATATGAGAATAATGATACCTCATCCAAGATCAAAGTTTAACACATCAAAAAGTCCATCATAATGTGAATGAGTCTGGATTAAGTAGAAGAGCAGTGAGCTTTTTTTTTCATGGTGACATCCGTCCACTTTCTTCAAATTCTAATGAAAAAATTGTATTGTCAGTACTTCAGTGTAATAAACCATTGGGAGAGCAACTGTGGTTCAGTGATTAGAACAAGATTTATATACTCAGAGTACCTAGTAATTTTCCAGAGCTTATAAAGCAAGGCTGATGATGTTCACCCCACAGGATTAATTGACAAAGAAGAAACAGTCCTGATTGGAAATCATTAAGTACCGCAAGGCTTGCACTTGAAGAAAACCTGAGACTTCCTTGTAGACAAATGACTATCTCAGCCAAAGTTACCTACTTGTTAAAGTATTTTCTTTGAAGTGTGGTTGAATAAAAAGCTGGCGCCTTAGAGACCCTTGAAATGATAATATAATCGACAACATATCTGATTTTTTGGGGTTGGACTCACTACAGAAAGGAATCTGACATTAAAAGTAGTATTTTATACAAGCTTTTATCTAAGCTTAAAAAGGTGACCATCAGGGGACAGAGATGGAGGAGCTTTATAAATGATAAATCCTGAAGTTATTTCCCGATTGTGGAGAGGACCCAGCTGAGAAAGTACCCTCCCCGCACCCCTGACCCTAAGCCTGACTATCTTGCTCAACATTCCACTTGCTTTGGCCTGGCTCTTCCCATTCTTCCCACTGTGTACAAAAGCCCTCCTTCATTGCTGCCATTGTTCCACATTACTTTTCAGAGTTACGTCTGGACAACCTCTTTGTTCCTTTGAGACAGCTTTCCAAAACAAAGTTTTACTAATGAGCTATGAGCGAGGGAGGGAAGGGAATCACAAAAGCTTAAAAATTGAGATGTTTATAAAAGAAGCTTTCTGATCCTATTTTTAAAGGTCTAGTCATAGATTGGAATAATTAATATAAAATAGGAACATCCACTTCTATTACCTTTTCCCTACTTAAGATCTGTTTTCTTCATTCTTTGTGGCCATATGATACAATAGTTGCTGTGTTAGAGCTCTCTGTGAGCTATTAGGTCTTTCCATTAAAAAATGTTGATTTCTATGTTTGCTTCAGGAGTACATATACTAATATTGGGGCAATACAGAGAAGATAACATAGTCTCTGTGCGAAGATAGACATACAAATTTGTGACATGTTCCATGTTTTTATGTAATGTACAGCATGGTGACCATAGTTCATAATACTGCATTGCATATTTAAAAATAGCTAGGAGTTTGGATTCTGATAGTTCTCATCAAAAAAGAAACACATTTTTTGTAACTGTGCATGGTGATGGATGTTAACTGGACTTGCTGTGGTGATTATTTTGGAGTATATATGAATATTGAATCATTACATTGTACACCTAAGACTAATATAACGTTATGTCAGTTATACCTCAATTGAAAAAAAAAGAAGGTAGAAGAAGTTGGCTTTCTCTTCTTTTCCCATTTCAAATGTCATTCTCTGTTGGCTCAGTCGGTTGGGTGTCTGACTTTGGCTCAGGTCATGATCTCACAGTTCATGAGTTCAAGCCCCGCCCACATTGGGCTCTGGGCTGACAGCTCTCAGCCTGGAGTCTGCTTTGGATTCTGTGTCTCTGTCTCTCTCTGCCCCTCCCCCTGCTACTGCTCCCTTTCTTAAAAATAGATAAACATTAAAAAAAATTTTCAAATGTCATTCTCTCTTATAAAGCACCTGAATTTCTATTTTATGTTAGAGGGATACCTTCAGTTCTTGGTTTGTTTATAGAATTGAAGTAATAAAGATACCCCTTCTCCCTTTCATGAATGATTGATTGGTTGTGACTGTCCACAGGTTTGTATTGAGAAGGCCTCTGGGGGTGATCGTAGGTTCCATAGGGAAGAGCACTGGGATTAGTTAATAATGTCTTCCATGAGCTTGAAGAGTGGCAAGATAGTTGCCATGTATCTGTCATTTCTCTCTTAATCCCATTGATGATAAAATATTTGTTTTGATTTGATTTTTGTTTCTACTCAGGTTATCAACATTGGGAATTCCGATGATTTTCTTCTTCATTTATCCCTCAAATAGTGATGTGGTGGTGGGGAACACATCTAAGTATATACAAAAATACTTTACTCCCTATCTAATTTAAAACCTCCTTAAGAGTGAGCAGATTCTCTCTATGGAGTATGAAACATTAGACATACAATGAAAAGAAAAGAAATACTTAAAATGTTTTTTTAATGGTTCATCCTATTAAATCATTTTGGTTTCTTACCAAATGAATATGGAAATATTGAAGCTTAAAATATAAAATGTGGATGGATATTTCTGTTGCATCCCAATATGTACATAATTTTCTATTCTCTGATGTTTTGGACAATTTAATTTCAAATGAATCAAGGAAAAATATGTTTAGTGTTTCCTCAGGAAAATAACTGCACATGTACAAAATTATTACTACTAAAGTTCCCTCAGGTATGCTCTTCCAGTGAATGTTTAAAAAATGTTTTTAACGTTGACTCATTTTTGAGAAACAGAACACAAGTGGGGGAGGGGCAAAGAGAGAGGGAGACACAGAATCTGAAGCAGGCTCCAGGCTCCAAGGTGTCAGCATGGAGCCTGACACAGGGCTCGAACTCATGAAGTGTGAGATTATGACCTGAGCCAAAGTCAGATGCCCAACTGACTGAGCCCCCCAGGCGCCCCCCAGTAACTGTTTTAAACTTCATGTTCATAACTGTCGTACTTTATTAAATTTCTCTGTCTTCTATACACATAAACTCATGAATCTGAAGAAGCAATGTTTCTTTATTTTAACTCAAGTTATGATTAAGGGTAGCATCCAGTGATACAAATGAAAGTTTTCTTTGCTCAATAGCTTCTGAAGTTCAGTTTAGCTTTAAGCTACTAAAAGCTTAAAGGGTTAGATTTAGATGGAAGAATTTGGACTGAAGTCTTTTTTTTTTTTTCAACTTTTATTTTTTTTATTTTTTTTTATTTTTGGGACAGAGAGACAGAGCATGAACGGGGGAGGGGCAGAGAGAGAGGGAGACACAGAATCGGAAACAGGCTCCAGGCTCCGAGCCATCAGCCCAGAGCCTGACGCGGGGCTCGAACTCACGGACCGCGAGATCGTGACCTGGCTGAAGTCGGACGCTTAACCGACTGCGCCACCCAGGCGCCCTTGGACTGAAGTCTTTGTACTGGTGTTTAGTAAACATGAAATGTTTTAGGATTTTTGCACTGTACTCTGGGGAACCTTGAGGTCTCTGGGGCCCATTCTAGTACTCTCCAAAGACGAATGTTTTTGTCCATTTATATAATCCTTCATTTATTTACATTTATTTAATACACCTTTGAGTACTCAGTATATGCAGTTAGTCTGGGGGTTTCAGGGAGCCCATATCTACAATGGGTTACAGTGTAAAAGACTGAAAAGTAGTAAGCATATGTGAGAAAGGTTGTTCCCAGTGATATTGGAACCCATGGAAAGGGAATGTCCAGATCGGGGATGGTAGTGTCTGCAGGGAAGCCTTTGTAGAGGACTGAAGGATGGATAAAGGTTAGCCATGAAGTCCAGGCAGTGAGGACAACCATTTGTGAAGACTCAAGACTGTTTGAAGAAATTGCTTCCTAAGAACAGATTTAGGTTCCTGGAATTTATCTTGGAGCTAAAACTATCTACACTAGATCCCCTGCATTCTTGGGTTTAGTGTGCCAATTCCCTTATAGGCACCACAGTTTGATTCATTCTTCAAGTGAAGAGGTGGTGTGGTGAAGAGTGAGGGGCAGAGAGTAAACTATTTTTCCCTCACTAGTTCCCTTTCATTAGTGGTTACCTCACTTACCTCACAACAAGCTGCTAAGATTTAATTCTTTAAAGTTTTTCTTATACATATAATTTACATTTTACATATATACATTGTGTTTTTAAAAATTTTGTTAATGTTTATTTATTTTTGAGAGAGAGAGAGAGAGAGGGAGAGAGAGAGAGGGAGAGAGAGAGAGCATGAGTATGGGGAGGGGCAGAGAGAGAGGGAGACACAGAACTGGAAGCAGGCTCCAGGCTCTAAGCTGTCAGCATAGAGTCCAATGCGGGGTTCGAACTCACAAACCGTGAGATCATGACCTGAGCCAAAGTCAGAGGCTTAACTGACTGAGCCACACAGGTACCCCTACACTGTCTTTTTTAAAAAGTTTATTTGTTTATTTTGAAAGAGAGACAGAGAGAGAGAGACAGAGAGAGAGAGAATCCCAAGTAGGCTCTGTGTTGTCAGTGTAGAGGCCAACAGAGGGCTTGAATTCATGAACCAAACCGTGAGATCATGACCTGAGCCAAAATCAAGATTAGAAGCTTAACCGAATGAGCCACCCAGGTGCTCCTAAATGTACACTGTCTTAATCTGCCCTGGCCAACATAATAAAGTACCATTGATTGGGTGGCTTAAACAACAGAAATTTATTTTCTCACAGTTCTGGAGTCTGGAAGTTTGAGATTAAGGTGCCAGCATGGTCAGGCTCTGGTAAGAATCTCTTCCTGGTTTGCTGAAGACTACTTTTTCACTACACGCTTATATGGTCTTTCACTGGTGTCTGCTCAGAGAGAGAAAAAGACAGAGACAGAGAGAGACAGAGAGAGAGAGAGAAATGCCAAATCTGAAATTATTTAAATATTTAGAATATTAAAAAGAGTTTTAAGTTTTAAATCAGGTAGATAATTACAGTTATTGAAGAAATATTCTGGGAAATAATAAAAACAGAAATAAATTGATAACCTCATAGGTTGTGGCATATACCATGATCAAGTTTTTTAGTGAACATCCTATGTCAGAGCTTTTTTATTTTCTTTGCTTCATCGAAGTTAGGTCTGCAGGAATATGTTTACATGTCTTCTAGTGGCATAGAATTTAATATTTTAAAAATGAGAGAAAAATGTCGGTAAATATTTTACCTTTTTTGATTTTCTTCTCTAGAGACAACACACAACAATGTATATATATAGCCACACACACACACACACACACACACACACACATATATGGATATGCATGCACTTATGTATGCACATATGCTATTTCATTCTGTGTGTATATCCTTGTCGTGTGAGCCATTACCTATAGAATGGCCGTATGCTAGCATTTAGATATACAGCCCAATAAAATGTACTACCTCTTGACAAACCAGCATGTTAGCAACAGCTACAAAGCAGCTTTAAAAAAATAAAGTTTAGAATTTAGATAAATATTGGCTATCTGTGGTTATATATGGTATATAGTGCAATCACATTCATTTTGCAAAGGAGTCAGGTTCTAATGTCAACCCCAAAAAGGACAGTTTGATGTGAACGAAATTACCCTTGAAAGTTGCATAAATCTCTCACAAATTGCAGCATTTTCCCAAATCTGCCAGTTTTATTTCTGTTTTCTCCCCTAGCAATAGAGCAAATCATTGTTCTTTGATTGAACAACTGGAGTAGCTGTTTGCGTTGAGGCACCATGTGGTGTGAAATCGTGTGTACTCTGAAACTCTGGGATCGCATTTGCACAGTGAAATACTTGCTGCCACTGGGGGCCAAGGGCACCGACCCTGGCCACAAGAATGCCCCTCCCACTTTGACCTGGGAGCATGTGTTCATTGAATGTGATGGAGGCTGTGTCATGGAATGTCATGCTACTGAAGTTGTTCTCTCTCCCTCCCCTTTCTCTCTAGCTCCCTCCTTTGTCATTCTCTTGTGTTTGCTGAATATGTATAGTCATGTAGGTAAATTCACACACACTGCAACTTTATAGCATATGGCATATTATACACATCTTTGTTTATGTGCTTATTTATATTTTTTTCTGTTACATGAAGTCACATATATGCATACTTACGTGTGTGGCTGTTGACTTCTGGAAAAGTCTGTTAGGAGTGTGAATTTCATCTCTGATTGCAACATGTAATACTGTTGGGTTCCTAACCCATGTGATTGCAAAAATGATACACAAACCAGTTTCCACTCCTGGAAAATAATTCAAAGCTACTGTTCCATCATCACATGATGGGAACTTTCTAAGCTCCATCATGGTATAGTAGTCATCACTAAGGCTTTTTCCTAAGATTGATATGAAAATATCAGTTAAATTCTCAATTCTGTTTTTTGGTTTGAATAACCATTTATTTATTGTATTGTTGTGTTGTCATTTTTATATTGGTTTGCTAAACGCTGAAGTTGATAGTTCTATTTTGTAATCTCCTGTACTACCCAACTACTGTGTCCTGACCACAGTGAAAGCACTTTCCCAGTGGAAATTCAGTTAAATCATTCTCTGAGAATTTAAGTAAACTGTATTTTTCTTCATGCTAAACCACAATTGATGACATGTATTTCCTGCCAAGGCTAAAAAGTGTAAATTTTGAATGTTATATTTCTTCATGAAGGGCAGTTTCAAGTTCATTTTAGTTTGATGATTTTGACATTGTGTTTAAGTACAATTTTCATGCTAATTGAAGTCCTTTATGTCAATGGAAAAAAGTCACAGTGTACAATCTTAAAGTATACAATCTTCTGTAAGGCATTACATGTAATTAAAAAACCTCAAAGTATTATTTGTAAGAATTCTATTGTGGTTGTCACATAGCTTATTCATTGATTCAACAATTGTTTCCTGGATACCAAATAAGCACTCTTAAAAGCACTGGGTGTATTGTAGTGAGGAAAAGCAAGTCCTTGACCTTGTGAAGCTTATGGTCTCCTGGAAGGATGACCGGCAATAAACACCTAAAGAAATAACAACCTCGTTAAGTTTCAGGAAGATGAAGGTCAGAGTTCAGTGGTAGAGAATAACAACAGGAGAACTGATGCCCTGGATGATTACTGTTTGTTGAAAAGGGTAAATTTTTAAAGTTGAGACTTAAAGAATGAGAAGGGGTCGGGCATGTAAAGAGCATTGGGGCAGAGTAGCATAGGCAGAGATCAGCAAGTATCAAGACTCAAGGCATAAAAGGGCTTGGGTATTTCCAGAACTCGTGCGGTTGCTTGCATCAGAGCTTGTGCGTGTGTGTGTGGGTGTTTGTGTGTGTGTGCGTGTGTGTGTGTGTGTGCGCGCGCGTGTGAATTGGAGTGGCAGAAATGAGGAGGAGGTGGCATGGGATCAGATTAATTAGTAAACAGGTACCAAATGATTCAGAGCCTTACAGGTCATGGTTAGGACTGCAAATTGCAAAATAAGTACAATGAGAGCCAATTAAAAATTTTAAAGTAGAAAATCATTAGCTGATTTAAATTTTTAAAAGCTCATTTTGGCTTTTTTGTGGAGAATGAAATATGTGTGAGCATATGTTTGCATTTGTGGTTCAAAATGGACACAATGAGACCAGTCAGAGAGCCATTAGAATCCCCTAATCAAAGACAATGTTGGCTTGGATCACGGGGTGGGAGTGGACATGGAGCCGATTGGATGGATCTGAAATATTTGGGGAAGGTATATAATTTTCTGAAATTCAGGATGAGGAAAAGTCAGGAATCAAAAATGATCACTTTTCTTTTTCTTTTCTTTCTTCCTACCTCCCTTCCTTAACTGGGAGTATCATAGTACCACTTATTAAGATCAGGTTTTGGGCAGGATCAGATTTCAGGGGGCGATCATGTTCACTTTTAGATATCTAGCACCAAACCTATTACAAAATTTATGAACCCAGCAAACATTGATTGACTTCGCCATATGTCAGACATTGTACTAGGTGTTGATGATATCTGGTGTCTATATGCCTATGGAATTACAGAGATGGTAGAATTCAGAGTGCTGAAATTTCTCAGGGACCATAGTTAGAAATGATCCAATGCAACATCCTCATTTTAAAGATGAAGGGTAGAATTTGAACCTTCTAATTTCTGTAGAATATCAAAACTTCTCTATAAAACTCATGGTTACTTTAGTAAAACTTAATTTTACTCATCCAACAATAGTCATGGTATTATTTTCTCTGGAATGTGATACAGTCTGCTTTCATTCGTGTTTCAGTGAATTGTTACAACCAGTACTATTAAAAGACTTTCTGATGATTCTGAAGTCATGAAAACATATGATAGCCAGGAGTTCAGTGGGTGATACTGTTATTGATTTCACTGGATTTATAAAAGACTGAGGCAGGGGAATCATGAACCATGTTCTAATGTGCACACATTTTTTATTCAGATATTAATGGTAGACAAAGGCAGAATTAGGCGCTTGTATTTTTTATGTTACTAATGGTAGGTTACTAACGACCTTGAAGCATGTTAACAGGGATTTTTCAAATTTAATAGAAAACATGAATATGAGATGAAAGGGAAAAAAAGAGCCTGAAAAAAATTTGTTTTGTGCAATGAATTAGAAATATTTGTGTATGTCTGCATGTGTGTGCATATGTTGGAATGTTTGTTTTAAGGTCTTATTCAACTTTATAAGTTAAGATATTTGGTCAAAGAATAAATGGATGATGATGAAATAGCAAGTTGTGTAGATGTGAACAGTTTAAATACTAGGAAGCCAAAAAAGATAATTTAGAGTGGTCTAAATAAGCATGCTTATTATCTAAATTATGTTACAGCATTTATTGTTCATTTAGAATGAGGTTTACTTGGCTCTTTATACTAGCTGAAGTACTCTGAAAGAAAAAAGAAGTGAAAATTCCTGTCCTAAGGGCATAACAAACATGAAGCATCAGGCGTGATCCAGTCTGCACACACACAGGCACACACAAGATGGGAGAATGTTTCCTGCACTAAATGGCTTCTCTCATGGGAATGCCCTATAGAGCAAAGGAAGCTTTGAGATGTTTTGCAGAGATGAGGGCTGTTAACGAAGAGGGTATTTCAGTATAAGAAAGGGAAAAGTGGGTACTGAATGAGACTGATGGTAGTTAAGCGACCTCATTGAAGCTTAAAAGCAAGGATGCAGATAGATTGCAATGCATGCCGGTGGAAGAGACAAAACTACTAAGATGGTTGAAATGATCAAAATAAGGAGAATTAGAACCAAAGTTTTTCTTCATCCCTGCAACCAGAATAGTAGGACAAAATTCAAAAAAACCTAGAGGCCCAATGTGGAGTTTGACCCTGGACCTTTAAGGAAGAAATGTAAATGACCAAAGACTGACAATGAAAACTATATGGAATTTATAACCAGGATTCTGTACATACAAATCAAGTGAAAAATTAGTGGTGAAAATAAAGGCTACACAGAAGGACAACTTGTCTTCTGAAATCAAGCAGAAAAAAGAGGTCTGTGCATGAATATGCCAAACAGGAATATTCCATGTCTTATTAATTAATCTGTATTCTTACATCTTCCTCAAAGACACAGGGTAAAGACTGGACTTTTCATTTCCTGAGAAAAGTGCTTAGAAATAAACATTAGCAAGAATTTTCAGGACACTTTTAGGATAGGAAAATGTCATATTCTTGACTACTTGTCCGCAGCTTTCCCAGAAAGCCACCTCCTCTGTTGTTACTGTGGTAGTTAACTTCTCACCTGTGGATTAATATTTCTTCCACGATAAACTCATTTTCTTGCCATGTAGAGTGTTTATCACACTATACTCCTTCACACATAACCTTGAAATGTTCTTCCTCATGCAGCTGGAGTGTACCACCCACTCCTGGAGTTGAAGGAAACTCAACTGTCCAAGCAGGTTTTTTTTCCGCCTAGAATTTTTCAGCTGCACTAATTCCTGACCAGCCAAAGAAACTTCAAGGGGATACTTTGGGAGAATGGGGGACAGATACATCTTGAGAAATTTTCACATATGTAGAACAAATGTCTTCCATTGAGGTTTTAAAAATAGTCTCTTTAAACTTTAACATGTGTTGGTCTAGTGTTTGCTCAGATAATCACAGGCCTGCATAAGCAGGACACAATCAGTGCACGCCAGACACAGAGTCTCATTATCATGAGAATTGTGTTTTTGCTGGGGTTTTCGTTTATTTTCAAAACTTGCTTCTTAACACACTACCTGTAGAACTTACCCATTCTTTAGTTCTACTTAGGAAAAAAGGAATATTATCACCCAGCTGACTTGTTCCTTAAAGGAAGATACAATAAACTTTCCCCAAGGTTTCTCCAAGCGTATTGTTGTCAGGTCTGTGGTTTGCCTCTAGAAATCTGGCAAATGAGTTGATACGCGTTTTTCACTCTTCCTGCTTTTTTTTTTAAGGGACAGAAGTAATTTTAGAGGGAATTGAATATATCAGAATACCTAATTTTCTCTTTCTTTCTTTCTTTCTTTCTTTCTTTCTTGGTAAATAGGAAAGTTCATCAGCTTGATAATGGAGGAGAACAACGACTCCACCGAGAACCCCCAACAAGGCCAAGGGCGGAATAATGCCATGAAGTGTGGGTGGCTGAGGAAGCAAGGAGGCTTTGTCAAGACTTGGCATACTCGCTGGTTTGTGCTCAAGGGAGATCAGCTCTACTATTTCAAAGATGAAGATGAAACAAAGCCCTTGGTAAGTAGGACAAAATAAAAAGCACTCTGGTCATAAGCAATCCAAGAAGTAGAAGGTTTGTTAGAAACTGATGGAGTCTGAGGTCAACCCAATTTCCCTCCTCTTACAGTTCATTGGCATCTTTCATACCTTTTCTCATTGTTTACTTTGGTTTAAGATGATGAACTTGCTAATTGAGGCCAAGAGGCAAATTATACTTGTCTAATATTAATTTTGACTTTTACTAAGCTGGAACAGAATGCCTGAGTCCTTCGGGCATACTTACTTTACAAGAATTTTTAATGAACATCTGCTAGACGATATATATGGTAGCCAAAACATCTTTCCTTTTCTTTAAATTTTTTTTTTCAACGTTTATTTATTTTTCGGACAGAGAGAGACAGAGCATGAACGGGGGAGGGGCAGAGAGAGAGGGAGACACAGAATCGGAAACAGGCTCCAGGCTCCGAGCCATCAGCCCAGAGCCTGACGCGGGGCTCGAACTCCCGGACCGCGAGATCGTGACCTGGCTGAAGTCGGACGCTTAACCGACTGCGCCACCCAGGCGCCCCTCTTTCCTTTTCTTAAAAATAAGTTAAAAGCACAGAATTGAAGGAAAACTATAAACACGACTTTCAGTAATTTTTGAGACACCTTTAGTATCAATTCCCTGGGAGCTTCCTTCCACCTTCACTCACATAAAATATGGATATGGTGCTAAATGGAACAATGCTGATACATCCAATCATCATACACAATATACTCTTCTGGGGGTAGTTCCTGTGTCTTTTTGTGGTTCCTTAGTGGTCTTGTATTTACTTATTTACTTATCATTTTCTCAGCCACAAGTCTCTAGGCTGCAATGAGAGAAAGGAAAAATCTCCAACTCTTCCTGTAGCTACAATAAGCTTTCTTAGCTGTGATCATCAATTGATGGAAGGAGCTACAAACTGAAGTATCTCCTGTGTGTTTTCCCTTCATTTATATCTATAGGATATATAAATGGTAGAAATATTGTGGATTAGATGACATAAACATCCCTAACAGTATGTTTTTGAAGCTATTTTTCTTGTGTTAAAGTTCAAGAACTTAATTTGGATCGGGGCTCCTCTTTAGTATTTTATATTCTCAGACCTTGTAATTTTGCAAAGGTTTCATTTGTCTGGTTTAATTATAAGAAATAGCAACAAGTGCACATACTATAAACATGTTTTAAAATTGCTACTATATTTTAAGCATTTATTTACCAGGGCCAGGAATTAGACTGAAAACTTTGTGTATGTGTGTGTGTGTGTGTGTGTGTGTGTGTGTGTATATATATATATATATATATGATTATATATTATTAGATACTTAAAATAAATAAGAATATTTACATTATAGAGAATTTATATAATATATAAAATATATAAATATATGATATATTTATATTATAGTGCATTTCCATACCAGTTATTGCATTTGTCATAGCAAACCAGTGTGGAATGTGGGGATTATCACTACAGATGGAGAAATTGTGGCGTAGTGATATGAAGCAATGTGACCAAGGTCATAGGGACATCAGAGGCTTATAAAGCAGTAGAGTCTTTTGTCTCTTATCCTATTCTCCAGGGTTCTTGTCTCATTGTACCTTGTTTTATGCTGTATAGTATTCACATTATGGCATTGTCTTGAATATAAAATCATCTTTATTGGGGCACCTGGATGGCTCAGTCAGTTAAGCATTAGACTCTCGGTTCCAGCTCAAGTCATGATTTCATGGTTCGTGAGACTGAGCTCTGCATCAGGTTCTGTGCTGACATCCCGGAGCCTACTTGGGATTCTTTCTCCCTCCCTCTCTGCCCTCTCTCTTTCAAAATAAATAAATAAACATTAAAAAAAATAAAATAATTTTTATCAAACTCAGAGAAAGGGATCAGGTTAATGTGAGAAAACAGAATATGGAGGATTTAATATGGGGACTTTGATATGGAATAAAATGGAAGTATGAGTAAGAGCCAATGTTTTATCCCACTGAGTCTTATTCCTGGCATAGTGTGGCCAGAATGGGTACAGATTAAATGATTAATTATGCAGCATCCAGAACCTAAATGGGGGATAAGGGGAACAGAAGATTCAGGAGTTGAGTGAATGAAAATGTGAAAGAAGATCAAGCAAATGTTCTGACTCTTTGGTGAACTTAGTGGACCTTCTAACAATGAACATGGGATAGAATGGATCAAGCTCAAGCTCAATGTTTCTAAAATCTGAGAACTGGAGGATGTTAGAGAATATGCAAAGGAACCCCAGTTTGAGGAACTCTGCCCTAAACTCTTCAAAGAGGATATTATCATACAGCCTTGGCTATGCTGTGTCATATCTCTGTGTAATTTCCAGAAGGTCTACAGAGTCACAGATGGTCTTCAGTGCAGTGTAGTTATTTTGCTAACAAATTGGAAATATAAATAAGAAAATGCAAAACATTCTGATTAATTCAAATGAAAATCTGCCTCAAAATAAAAATCACTTTAATTCATAATATTTCTAAGTTGTGTTTTGATATCATTATAATACTGATGTTTTTAAGCTTATAATAACTAAAATCAACAAATGAGAGTTGTATTGATGAGAAAGTACTGATGCTTATACAAAGCAAATATAGGCTATTATTTCCCTTAAAAAAGTTTCTTAATTTTTTTTTTACAAATATCATTTGTTAATAGAGAAGTCAAACTTTGGGGTAAATAACTTTGACTTATTAATTATATATCATCTTTCATAGCAGTTCAAGCACCAGGAATTTTGACTTTGTGCTTTTTAAATTTTTTACACTAATGTTCAAATACATACACAAAGAATCAGATTAAAAACTGGCAATTTCTGTATCAGAAGGCTCTTAGTAATTTTAAAGGACCATATATTTGCCTATGAATGGACAATTCCTTACTTAAAAGTAGTTTTCTTTAATGCCCAGCACATTGTAAGTTCTGAGGCATATTTTTCATGAGTTAGTGAGTCAACAAAAGGTATCTATCTATAAGGAGGAAGGATGGGAGTACCAGGGGTTATGGTGATATTGACTAGTCTCAACCACATATATCAAAGTCATAACTCAAAAGCAGAACGTAATATATTAAATCATAATCACTTCATAACAACAAAGTTTAAATCACATTAAAGAAATCTTTTTAAAGAATTAATCACCTCAATGAAGAATAATTAAACATCTTGAAAAATGTTAAAACTGGAAAAAATTTAGTTGTTATAAATGCCCCCCTTTTACAGATGAAGTGTGTGTGTGTGTGTGTGTGTGTGTGTGTGTGCATGTGAGCGTAATATCTTGTTTGTATTGGTCATGGGATATTGTTAATGACTGGCAGATGAGGAACAAAAACAGATTTTCTTGCTCTTGATCCAGTGTTCCTTCAGCTTTGCTTTTTGCCTGCTCACAAATCCTTAACTTTTCTTTAGATTTGCTTTCAATCAGAACTACTTCTTGGTTGTTTATTTTCAATATTGGTGCTTTCAAGCATAGGAATGCCCTTGGCCTTCATATAGTTTGATGAGGGTTATTTCATTATTACTGGAGGGAACGTCACTAATGAATTGAAAAATTCACCCTTTTAAGTATTCGTAACCAGCTAAAAATGTTCAATAAACTTAAACTGGATTTGTTTTTCTCTCTCTTAAAAGGCATTTCTAAAATGAGAGTATTAACACCCTTGAAATGTGTGTTTCTCCTGTCCTAGGCAAAGGTTTTCAATTTATTTTAATAAAACTTTTACTGAGTTTCTTCTCTTCCATTTTCAATAAAGAGAGTCAAACTCCGTATTATCCTTGCTATTAAAAACTACACATCTGTTGGGGGGAACAGATATGCAAAATTATAATTGGGACAGGCTATCATGTAAACACTAGATGTTCTGAAGACACAGATACAATTAATGCCAAGAAATGAGTGATGATGCTGTGCAGAAGAGTTGAGGAAAGTGGCACAAAGCAAGAGGTGACCCTTACCTGGGGTGCTGAAGGTTAGTGGGAGTTCTCCAGGTAGATAAATGGAGGAAAGGAACTCAGAGCAGAGGAGAGACATAGAGTCACAAATAGACATTTATAGATAACTCCATATTGTTACGGTTGTGAAATGACAGGAAATGGGGTTAGAGTGATAGGAGGCGACAACATAAAGGGATGTGTATGTTGTACAAAGAGACCAATTCTCTGGCACACTATGGGAGCTATTTCTAGAACACCTATGCTACTCAAGTTGTAAAACTGCATTAATCTGTTAGAAAGGAATAATGGTAGTCATTTTTAAGAAATGTATTTGTCTGCTCTGGCTGCCATAACAAAATGCCATGTCCTGGGTGGCTTACGCAACAAAAATGTATTTTCTCACAGTTCGGGAGGCTAGAAGACCAAGATCAAGGTTGGTCTCTGGTGAAGCCTCTGTTCCCAGCTTGGAGATAGCTGCTTTCCCTCTGTTTCCTCACACGCCTGTTGCCTTGTGTACAGAAGGATAGAGAACTCTGGTATCTCTTCTCTTTAAGGACAAGAGACCTATTGGATCAGAGCCCTACCTTTATGATATCATTTAACTTTAATTATCTCCAAGTACGGGTACATGGGGGGAGGGTAGGCTTCAATATGTGAATTTTAGGGGGACACAATTCATTCCATAATACCTACTCTGTTGCATACCTCTGTTAATGAATATAATTTTTTCAATTAGGTTTTTCTCCTATTGGTACCATCAACTTTGATCTCCACTAGAACCTAATATATCTGAGTTAGTGCATTATACATTTAATTATTTGAACCTACTATTGGTATCTTATGTTCTTATTCAAATTTCTCCTTGTCTTTTAAATATTCTACAACCTGCACAGGTTTGAGAATTTAGAAAGTCTCACTGCCACTGTTCTTGTATTTTCTTTTTAAGCAAAAAGATAAAAATACCTATAAGTTCTCTCTCTGGTGATAGTACCTAATTTGTAAATAAGACTTTCAAGCCTTGGGGCACCTGGGTGGCTCAGTCAGTTGAGTGTCCAACTTCCGCTTAGGTCCTGATCTCACGGTCTGTGAGTTCAAGCCCTGTGTCGGGCTCTGTGCTGACAGCTCAGAGCCTGGAGCCTGTTTCAGATTCTGTGTCTCCCTCTTTCTCTCTCTTCCCTTGCTCATGCTCTATCTCTCTCTTCTCAAAAATAAATAAACGTTAAAAATTTTTTTTAAAGTAAAAAAAAAAAAAAGACTTTCGAGCTTTAACCATGGTTCCCCAGGCAATAAATTAGAGGTATACCTCAAGATATAACTATTTTGTATTTAAAATAAATCAAACTGAAATCCTTAATATCCCATCATTTTTAAAAGTGGAGAAACTTCAGTTTGTTTAGTTCAAAACTTTCTCCCAAAATCATTTTCTACAGTGTCTGCACTTACAGATTTTATTCAGAACAGATTTAAAAAATAAAGTTGAGGGTGTGTACGTGTATCTGGCTGGCTTAGTTGATACAGTGTGCACCTCTTGATCTCGAGGTCGTGAGTCTGAGCCCTATGTTGGGTGTAGACATTACTTAAAAAAAAGTCATTCTCAAAAAATAAAGTTAATTTTGGTTGTTTCCAAACAGCAACAGAAGCATGGAAAAATGTATATAGCAAATTAAAAAAATAAATTAATATATCCATAATCATTGTAAGCATTTATAGTACTACATATTTCTAGTTTTTAGGTAATATTTTTCTTTTTTATATTTGAAATTAAGTCCTACTTATATATGGAAAAAAGTTAAAATTATACTGTGTGAAGAACCTTTGAAAAAAAGTTCTTTTATCTACCCTGAACAACTTTAGGACTTTTGAAAAGCTATGAAAAGGTTTTAAAGGAGACTTACATTGAGGTTGTGACAATATCTGTTTGGCCATCTTTCATTCATGATCATGACAAATGACTGTGACCTTAATTATAGATATTGTAACATGAGGGAAGCAGACGAGTCTGAGATAGAATATGATCATTATAATTCTAAAAGTAAGGCAGTGTATAGATTTTGCAGCTGAATCCAGTGATGAATTCAAGTGCTTTTTTGAAATCATCTGTCTTACTTCCATCACGAAGTATATTAATACCTAAATAATAGTGAAGTTTCAAGCTTGGCCATACTTGTGAGTGTGTTTGACATACTTTGGATACTAGAATTTGAAACTGAAAAGCAGCAATTGTTAGAAGCTAGCCTGAGACTCCTGATAACAAGATTAAAATCCAAACAGGCACAACTCAATTAACCTAGTCTAGATTTTCAAAAACAGACATTGATCTGGTTGTGTGGAAAGGGTTTTTTCCTGGATGTGATGAAGATGATACTATATTAGATCACAGTGAATTTTCTTAACTTAGAGAATAAAGTGATTTTGAGTGAATTATAACCTGAGGATTGACCTCTAAATGTGCAAGAATTGATTACTGATTTAAGAGCAGGCTCTAATTTTATATATTTAATGAAACTTGTAAGTTAATGAAATCAAGAAATCTCTAAGGCATTTGCTGTTTGTTAAAATACATGAGTTAGAAGAAGACAAAACCCCAATTAAGTGTTTAAGGTAATATTAGGAACCTTGAAACTTGAATTTCATCCTTAAATCTAAAACTTTCTGCCTAGCAACTAAATCTCTTGGTATTTAAAAATATGCATAAAATGGGTTACCTGGGTGTCTCAGTTGGTTAAGCGTCTGACTTCAGCTCAGGTCATGATCTTGCTGTTTGTGACTTTGAGCCCTGCGTCAGGCTCTGTGCTGACAGCTCAGAGCCTGGAGACTGCTTTGGATTCTCTCTCTCTCTCTCTCTCTCTCTCTCTCTCTCTCTATCTCTCTCTCTCTCTCTCCCTGCTTGTGCTCTGTCTCTCAAAAATAAATAATTTTTTTTTATGTTCATGAAAGTATTTAATAAAATAACTTGTGATAGGTAGTAAAATCTTGAGTGGACTATAATGCTTTGCAGCAGATTTGCACCTGTTTGGACAACAGATTGAGGTCAAGACCCAGCTGAGTTCAGAGAATCTCAGTTCTAGAGGGCCGATGCTGGAGAGGAAAGCTAACGAATTGGATGGTCAGATATGAATGATAAAATAAAAATAAGTGCATATTTCCCCATTAAGACAATTCAGAAAAGTATTTATGAAGTGTAGCTTTTTAAATTTCACTTTGTAGGTCTCTGCATAAAAATAAATAAACATTTAAAAATTAAAAAAATACACATAAGGTGGCATTGTGTGTCATCATAAATTTTGGGGAAATTTTAGTTCATTCCTAGAAAGGATTATATCAAGACAGTGTTATTAATATGAAATTTTTTTATTCTGCTTTTAGTTGAAGAATTTTTTAATTGCTGACTTCTACACAGCTATTTCAGAGTGGTTAAAATATAGACTTTGAGTCAGATTGTTTGGATTAAATCTTGACTCAGCCAGATACTAATTATGATACACTGAGTAGTGAGTAAGCTGATTTAAACTTCAATTTACTAATCTGTGCAATGAGATAATAATAGTACCTATTTCATACCATTGTTAGGAGGATTGAATTAAGTAATTTATATAAATGATCTCAGAAAGCAGTGGCACATAGTAAGGATAAAATGTATGTTAGCTGTTTTTATATTAGCATGACAAAAGAGCATCTATTTCTTAAGATATTCATGCTACTTATTCATTTGATTTTTTAAAAAAAATCAACACATGTTTATAAATTTCTAATGTGCTGTAGTTATTATGCTAGTTTCCAGGAAACATAAAGGTGATATAACCAATCCTAAATAAAAAGACTCCCCCCCGCCAAAGAAAAAGAATTTAAAAAGAAGCAACTTGCTTCTTTCTCAAGTAAAAGTCCAAACAGATTCTAGGTAAGTGACGAAGTGTCTTCTTGGTCTGCTGCAAACAACTGTTTAGAAACCCACGCTGCCAGAGATTTTGTAATTTTAACTTTTGGCTTCCAAACTCACCACAGGGTCATTCCCTTCCCAGTCAGATAGAAAGGGAATATAAAAGGGAGTATTGCATAGAAGGTTTGGGTGGACCAGGTGTGCTAGTGGCTCTTATAGCTCACATTTCATTAACTGTTCACATTTCATTAACTAGAACGGAGTCATATGACCAAACCTAATGGCAAAGAGGTCTGGACATGGAGCTCAGCTTTATCCTGGGCTTTGTCCAGAGGAGAACTGAAGGAGTTATCAGTCCCTGCTACAGGTGATTAAATACTACTAAGCATCATGAATCCGGTGTTAAATTCTGGTGGGTGTTACAGATTTTTGCAGTTGCTATACAATATAATAACTATTTACCATTGGAGGCCATAGGAGGGACACTTATCACCACTTCAGGGTTCAGGGAGAGTTTTTCAAAAGAGTATATGCTGAAAATTGGAAGATGATATAGCTTTATTACAAGCTGTGGGGGTGGTATATGTGGCAGAATAAAAGTTTAAGCCATGGCTCTTTGGTAGACTATTGGGAAATACGAGATGGTCAAGTAAGAAAGAAGACAAGAAGTGATGAGAGATGAATTTGGAGACATATGCACAGACAAGTAAGCTGGGTTAAGGATTGTAGATTTTATCTTGGGACCTTACATTTCCCTTACTTTTATGTGCCTCTTTTCCTTCTTTATTGAATTTAGAGCTAAACAGTGCATATAGGACTCATTCTAGGTGAAGCTCATTGTGAAGGAATCCAAAATGCTCACCTAACCAGAAAGTCCTTCTCAGACAGTTCTACAGCTGTCTTGGGTTCCTATAATTGGCTATTTTGTATTATGACATAATCTCTGGAAAAATGATGGACAAGCAACTATGCTACAGTTAAACGCTTGACCTTCTATCATCCATTATAACCTAAGCATAAATTGTGGGCATGCCCATCAGGTCACTTTTTTTTTTTCCTTCATAGTAGAAAGGATTGAAAAATCTGTTGCTGCTGGAAAGGGCACTTGGAGTGACGAGCAGCAGATAACGTCTTGGGCAATCATAGAGATGGATGGGTGGGACATGGTAACCAGTGGGAACACAGTATATGAGATTTCATCCTCATAATTTTCTCCAGAATTGACCTTGTTCAGTATGGGTGTTTCCCTGGAAAGCAGCTGAACCCAGTTGTTTTGTAGGTTTTAGTGCCAGACTGCCTCGGGTCATGTAAGACTCCATCAGTAGCTATAAGCCTTGGGTAAATTTTTTTACTTACTTGACTAAGTTACTCATCAGTGAAATGTAAGTAATAAAACCTATCTCACAGAGCAGTTGTTTGCATACCGGAGATGATGTTTCTAGAATACTTATACATTACCTGACTACATATTAAACTCTCGGTAAATATTAAGTTGTTGGTATCATCATTATCATTATCATCATCATTTTTACCATCTTTGACTATCAAGATAACCTGACAAGGCAGTTTAGAAGTCAGGATCTACAATATATTCCTTGTTAGTTGAATAATGAAGAAAATAATAGATGATCAGCCCATGTAAGTAATGCTAACTTCAGAGCAGAAGACAACTTGTTTTTGCTTGTCACCTATGTTGTCAAAACACTGAACTCACATGGAAAATTCTCAAAAAACAATGCTCACCTTTGTAGTATGTCTTTTCTTTTTGTTTAAGTTACTTTTGGGGCTCCTCTAGAGCTTATCGAAATGATTATGACAGCTAAGGAGACTTGAAGGATTTTCTTTGCAGAACTGGACCACCCCAGAGAGAGACAGTCCTGCTTTTCTTATCTCATGTACAACACTTATTCCTCAACACCAGTTTGAGAATTACCGGAGTTGAATCCCTTGAGTTCTGCTTCTAACACTTAATCATATTGACTGAAGGCTTTTGTATTTGCGATGCAATTCAATATATGGAATCCGATAGTCCCTATATGGATTAGCTCATTAGCATAAACCTAGGCATATTTCCATTATCTCAATTAGTGGAGAAGAAAATTTAGGGAAAAAATGAATAGGTGAAAATGTCATTTGAAAATTTACATTTTTAGTGCTCAGAGAAATGTATTTTAAAAGGCTACTTTTTCTTCCCCCGATGTATGAAGTTATTTCACAGCCATTTGCTAGTTATTCTTTCCTAAGTTTCTTTTGGGCACTCAATCTTCCTGCCCTTTCTTCTTAAGCTTTATCTTGCCTAGATCCAGCTGTTCTCCATTTTTCTAGCACTATTACCATATGTTCATTCATTCAGTGAATATTTATCAATTGTAAACTATATAAATTATACTTTACAAAATGTTTTGACCACTTTTACAAGGAAACAATGCCAGGTGCATGAATTGTTATTCTCATTTTCTGAATTTTGGCTTCCTTTCCTTAGCATAATATTTTCAAGGTTTATCAATGTCTAGGATATATCAGTACTTCATTTCTTTATAGGGCTGAATAATATTCCATTATTTCAATATGCTACATTTTGTTTATCCATTCTTCACTTGATGGCCATTTGGTTTGATTTCACTTTGAGGCTGTTATGCGTAATGCTGCTATGAATACTCGTGTACAAGTTTTTGTGTGGACAAGTTTTGTATGTTTTCATTTCTCTTGGTTATGTATTTAGAAGTGAAATTGATGGGTTATATGATAACCTCACTGTTTAACCTTTTGAGAAACTGTGCCAGTCATTTTTAATGATTACCTTTCAATTTAATTTAAAACTCAAGCTTCATGCCTGGCTTAAATCTCATCTATGTCTCTCTACACTCCATCTCAGCACTTGCCAGTCTTGACAGGGTATTTCAAGTAGGGAAGAAGCACAGTGTGCCTCTGTTTTCCTGTCTCTGCAGCACTGAGAGATAGGACAGGGAAGGTAGGGAGAGACAGAGAGAGAATGTGTGTATATTCTGTGTGTCTTTGTGTTTGAGAGGGCCACGAAATGGATACTCTTTCCTTCTTTCTGAGGTCTCTAGTATTGAGGACTGGCAGAGGGGAAGAGAGAGCAAGGACAAATGTATCTCTAGGAACCTATTATTGTAGGGGGACTATGATGGTTGCTCCTGTTTCTTTATTTATGAGCATCTTGACTGCCCAGGATGTTGGAGACAGGGAAATATCTTGTCCTCATTTTTCAGCCTTCAGGTCTCAGAATGAGCATTACACCCATAGCTTCTTGCTGCCAGGACCTCATTACCAGGTGCCCTGCCTTCCCTGGTTAAACTTAAATTACTGGATATTCGGGTATGGCTGACATGACAAAGTACTACAAACTCCTTTACATTGTCACACAATTTTCTCTGCCCTGCAATTCTTTTGTCCTTTACTTGTGGATAGGTTCAGAACAGCCTAAGCACATTACAGAGTGAGGAACAAGCTGCCAATCTCCCCAGTTGCTAGCGATTTTCCTGGAGTTTATTGTTTGCCTTGAGGAGCTTATGGCTTCCCCCCACCAGACATCTTTCCTTAGGCAGGAAGAGGAAGACAGGTAGTGGTGCTGGCCACAGTGGTATCTGATTAGGTTGCATTCTTTCCTTTCTTATTGTATCTGTTAGAAGAGAAATGCATCTTTCTTTATTTCTGGTTTTAGATCCCCAAAATCAGTCTGGGACAACAGGATAATTCCTACTCAACACCCTATTATAGAAAACTTCTGTCATACTTTCACAGTTTTTAAGTCACAACTTATAAATAAAATGCATATACTTTTTTCTCCCAGATAAGTGGAACTAACATTCCTTTCTTAACTAATAATTCTGGAGATTGTTAAAGTCCTTCATGTGTCTGATTTCTTATGATTATTAATTTGAAACAATATTCTGTTCCATTTATGAGTCAGATAACTTGTCATATACAAAAATATGATTTTGGAGGGGGGGATGTTTGTACCCTTTGACCTCCTTTACTCATTTCTCCCACCCTGCCACCCCCAACATCTGGCAGCCACTAATCTGGTCTTTGTATCTATTAACTTATTTTTAAAAAAATTTTTTTTTCAATGTTTATTTATTTTTGGGATAGAGAGAGAGAGAGCATGAACGGGGGAGGGGCAGAGAGAGAGGGAGACACAGAATTGGAAACAGGCTCCAGGCTCTGAGCCATCAGCCCAGAGCCTGACGCGGGGCTCGAACTCCCGGACCGCGAGATCGTGACCTGGCTGAAGTCGGACGCTTAACCGACTGCGCCACCCAGGCGCCCCCTTTTTTTTTTTAATTTGTTTTAGATTCCCCGTATAAGTGAGATCATACACTATTTGTCTGTCCCTGCCTAATTTATTTCACTTAGCATATTATTCTTTTTATTCTTTCTATGACTGAATCACATGCCACTGTGTATGTGTGATATGTGTCTATATCTATATATCACATTTTCTTTATCCATTCATGCATTGATGATTTTTTTCCCATATCTTGGCTATTGTAAATGATGTTCCAGTGAACAAGGGGATGCATATATCTTTTTGAATGTTTTTGGTTTTTTTATTGATAAATATCCATAAGTGGAATTGCTGGATAATATGGTAGCTCTATTTTTAACTTTTTGAGGAACCTCAGTGCTGTTTTGCAGAGTGGCTGCACCAATTTACTTCCCCACCAACAGAGCACAAGGGTCTCCTTTTCTCTACATCCTCACCAACACTTGTTATCTTTTGTCTTTTGATATCAGCTGTTCTGACAGGTGTGAGGTGATATCTTATAGTTTTGATTTGTATTTTCTGATGATTAGTGATGTTGAGCATCTTTCCATGTACCTGTTGGCTCTCTGTATGTTTTAAGGAAAATGTCTATTTAGATCTCTGCCCATTTTTCAAATAGGGCATTTTTCAAATCATTTTTGTTTGTTTGTTTGTCTCCCTCCCTATCTCTCTTTGGATTATTGAGTTGAGTTCTTTGTATATTTTGGACATTAACCCCTTATCAGATATATGATTTCTAAATATTTTCTCCCATTGAGTAGGTTGCTTTATAATTTTGTTGATGATGGTTTCTTTTGCTATACAGAAGCTTTTTAGTTTGATGTAGTCACACTCGTTTATTTTTGCTTTTGTTGCTTCTGCTTTTGGTGTTAGATGGAAAAAATCATTACTAAGATCTGTGTCAGAGAACTTATTAATTATGCTTTGCTTTAGGATTTTTATCATTTCAGATCTCATGTTCAAGTCTCTAATCCATTTTGGTTTAATTGTTGTGTACAGTGTGAGATGGTGGTCCAGTTTCATTCTTTCCCATGTGTTTGTCCAGTTTTCCAGCATCGTTTATTGCAAAGACTGGCCTTTCCCATTGTATATTCTTGGCTCCTTTGTCATAAACTAATTGACATTAGTTAAATAAACTAGTTGACATAAACTAACTAATCATATAAATGTAAGTTTATTTATAGATTCTGTACCATGTGACATTGATCTATGTATTTATTTGTATGCCAATACCATACTGTTTTGATGACTACAACTTTGTAGTAGAGCTTGAAATCAGGTTTGTGGTGCCTCCAGCTTTGTTTTCCTTTCTCAAGATTGCTTGACTACTTGGGTCTTTTGTGGTTCCATACAAATTTTAGGATTGTTTGTTCTATTTCTGTGGAAAATGCCTTTGGACTTTTAGTAGGGATTGAATTGAATCTGTAGATTGCTTTTGATAGCATGGACATTTTAACAATATTAACTCTTCTAATCCATGAGTACAGACTATGTTTTCATTTGTTTGTGTCTTCTTTAGTTTCTTTCACTAATGTCTTATAGTTTTCCCAGGTCTTTCACCTAATTTGTTTAATTTGCTCCTAGGCATATTATTATTTTTGATGCAATTATAAATGGGATAGTTTTCTTTTTTATTAGGTTTTTAATGTTAATTCCAGTATAGTTACAATACAGTGTTATATTGGTTTCATGTGTACAATATAGTGATACTATTCTGTACATTACTCAGTGCTCATCAAGATAAGTGTACTCTTAATCCCCATCACATATTTCACCCGTCCCCCCACCCACCTCCCCTCTGGTAACCATCCGATTGTTCTTTATAGTAAAGAATGAGGTTTTTGATTGAGAGATCAACGCTTTGTTTGTATGTTTTGCTTCTTAAATTCCACATATGTGTGAAATCATATGGTATTTGTCTTTCTCTGACTGACTTATTTCACTTAGCATTATACCCTCTAGCTCCTATCATGTTGTTGCAAATGGCAAGGTTTCATCCTTTTTTATGGCTGAATAAAATGTTCCAATATATATTGATATTTCATTATTAGTATATAGAAACACAACAGATTTCTGTATATTTATTTTGTATCCTGAAATTTTACTGAATTTTTAAATTAGTTTTAACAGTTTTTTGTTGGCATCTTTAGGGTTTTCCATATATAGTATCATGTCATCTCCGTATAGTGACTATTTTACTTCTTCCTATCCCATTTCTATGTTTTTCATTTTTTTTTCTTGCCTAATTGCTCTAGCTAGGCAAATATAAAAAGCCCTATATATATTAACTTAAGGTATCTTTCTCTTCTAACTCATTGTTACTCTTTGTGTCGTAGTCATAGAAGAGATGAACAGAATCAATTCAGTGTATTAGCATAATCCGCAGCTAATTTTTATGAACCTGGATTCCTACTTAACTATTTTCTAAGTACACGATCACAAATACTTAAGTAATATGGCATCCCTTACCACAGCTAAAAAAATATTTCAGATAAATAGATGCACATCTTCTACTTGGGCTACCTTGTGGCCAATCTTGAGAAATTAGTTTATTAGAATAAAGAACTGAATCTACAGATGTGAGCTCACTGACCTGAATGTGGGTTGAATGTGCAATAGTCCTGGCCTTGCTTGCAGCATGAACTGATGATTTAAACAAGCCAACATAACCCTAACAACTGTTATTTAACATTCAGAACCTCCTCCAGGGAAGGCAGGCAGGAAACATCAGCAGTAAGACTCTCATACATTTTTAGACAGCTTTACAGTGCTGAATACCTGCATCTATTTTGGATCTTTTTCCTAGATTTTGTTTGTTTGTTTGTTTTAAATGCTTAGAATTAATAGTTTCTCTAGATTTTTAAAGGAAACTTTCTACATCTTGTCAATTTTTGTCTTTTTATATAACCCTGGGGCTCTCCTGGGTCATGGACTTTATTCTCCCATTAGTGAAGAATATCACCTTCAATGAATCACTTCTTCCCATACTTCCTCTGTTAAATGAAGACATGAAGCTGATGGTTTCAGAATTGTTTCTCAGTTTCAGGTTTCTAGAAATTTTGCTTAGTTGCACAAATGCTCCTGCTTTCTAAAAATTAAGCTCTCATGATGCTTCCAGTAAGTTAATGGTTTTAGTTATTTCCTAAATCACTACATTTGCCTATAAAATATACATTGTAATATTCACAATTAATTTGGAAATGGATAATTTACCTTTAGGATATCCTTGGGGAATAGGAACAGGAGTTCCATTTTGAAACCACACGCAGAGGTCACAAATGTTCTCAGTGTTCTGTTAGTCTGCATTTTGAGTGTTTGGGCAAAACTCTGATGAAGGCAGGTTTAGTTATTATCACAGATAGTGACATACTTATCTAAAATTCTCAGTGTTTTCAAAACTTCCTCTCTAAAGTGTCATCATTTCACATGCAATTGTGATAAAATGATAGTGGTTACTTAAAATATTGTTTTTCTTTTTGATTTTTAAAACTGCTTGAGAATATTTTATTTTTTTAAAAAAATTTTTGATTATTCATTTTTGAGAGAGAGAGAGAGAGACAGAGCATGAGCAGGGGAGAGGTAGAGAGAGAGAGGGACACACAGAATCCGAAGAAGTCTTTAGGCTCTGAGCTGTCAGCACAGAGCCTGACATGGGGCAGAAACTCACAAACCGTGAGATCATGACCTGAGCCGAAGTCGGACGCTCAACCAACTAAGCCACCCAGGCTCCCCGAGAATATTTTAAAGATACAAATGAGTTTGCCCCTGCTGACACCCTCTCCTTCCAAAATTGTAAGATGTAACACTTGTAAAATAGACAATTTGGCTGGATTTTTTTTTACTTTTAATTTTTTTAATATTTATTTTTTGAGAGAGAGACAGAGCATGAGTGGGGGAGGAGCAGAGAGAGAGGGAGACACAGAATCCAAAGCAGGCTTCAGGCTCTGAGTTGTCAGCATGGATAACTTGGCTAGATTTTTAAAACATGCATAAATTGTCCATTAGACTGTTGTTTACTGCTTGAAACTCTATCAATTCATTTTTCAAAGCAGATTCTGTTACATTCTTTGTGTCGCTATACAAAACCTTTACAATGGGGTCAATGTAAATATCAGACAGTAATTTTTCAATTCTTATAGCAAATTTTAATATTACTGGGGAAAATAAAAAAACTCAAAATACTTATGGATTTCAAGTAATAGTATGACTTAAAACTTTCAACATATATATTTTTTATTTTGAGAGAGAGAGAGAGAGCGTGCAAGTAGGGGGGGGAGGAGGAGGAGGAGGAGGAGGAGGAGGAGGAGGAGGAGAGAGAGAGAGAGAGAGAGAGAGAGAATCTTAAGCAGGCTCCATGCTCAGTGTGGAGCCTGACACAGGGCTTGATCGCACAACCCGGGGATCATGACCTGAGCCAAAGCAAGAGTTGGATGCTCAACTGACTGAGTCACTCAGGTGTCCCAACATATTCTTATTAAGATATTATGAATCACATAATTTGTTTTGATCATAGAAATCATAATTTTTTGCAGCAAAATTTGTTGTCTTTCCAAGTTATGTGTCTCTGATCAGCTACCTTAACTGAAATTGCATTTTTGATTCTGGCCTGTTTTCTCCTCTTATATTCAAGATTGAGGAACAGGAGTTGTGTGATGCTATCTGTGGGGACCTGTATTATGTGGCATTCCACACATTGATACCTGTCCAACTTCTTGTTTTGATATCTGCCTGAAATTTTCAGACTTTTTGTTTTGAAGTATATTAGCAATTTTGCTGAATTCTAGAAACTAATTTTATTTAGTTAAACTTATTTTAGAGTGTAATTAATTCAAGCCATTCACCAATTACATTTTTTTATTGGAGTGGCAATTAAAAAAGAATTCCTGCTAATAAAAATTGAAGATACATTTAAGAGGTAATTCCTCACTCTATTATGGCTTTCTAAGAAGACAAAAGGGAGTAAGCATTTGTTATGAATTGTTATGCATTATGGTCCATGTTTAGTACCCTGTTTATATTATCTCATTAATTCTTACAATACTATATGCATAGTTTTTTTATATGTAGGGAGACTGAATTTAATAAAGGTTAAAAAAATCTATGTCCCAAGGCTAACAATTGACAAAAACAGGTAGAACAGTGAGATAAATAATATAAGAAGAAGGCCAGGAAAGAAAAAAATAAATGTTCTGAGGAGACGGGCAGGATCTAATCTAGTGTCAAGAGGTTTTGAAGTACACATAATTTTCAGTATGAGAGAGAGAAAAAGAAATGAATATTTATTTTAATAAATAAGAATATAGCTTGCATAGAGCCTTGATGAAAAACGCTGTACTTTTTGAAATAATGATGCCAATGTAGAGACATACTCAGGGTCCCATGAATTATGGTACTCATAGTTTTTGCTGAGAAGTTCTAGGAAAGGATGTGTTGGCCTCTGTAGGCAACACTTGGTTGTTTAGGAGATATGCTCAAAGAGCATATTTCCAAGATGGGATGCACAGCCTGCTAAAACCCATCTGTCCACATCTAATACTCGGTTTTTGTAGTCATTCATGAAATCAACCCCCGTTAGCTCTATTGGGATCTACAGATGGTTCCCACATTACGCTGCTCAGATTCATCAATATCACCTAATAAACCTGTTTGTTAATTTCTTGCTCTCTTTACAAATGCATACAATGAAGAGGATTTCATGGACATAACAGATGGGATGCATTCTGTTTCTAACACAAGACACAAGTGATACATAGCAGTGGCTGCTGATTGTCTACTGAATTCCTATATGTAACATGGAAATGGCTAATAGGAAATACACCATAGAGCATCCTCTTGGAATTGTGGCAGGAAACTGAGTAAAGCATGTGATGGCCTATCAAACTTATTTCCTGTCACTCATTTTTGTGGATTCCTATGGAAGCAAATCTGTAATGTACTTCTGATCGCTAATGTCCTAGAGAAGAACCTAAAAGGATTCACAGTAAAGGTCTTCTTTTTTAAATAAAATTTTTAGGTTTCTTTACTTACTTTGAGAGAGAGAGAGAGAGAGAGAGAGAGAGAGTGTGTATGTGAGTGTGTATGTGTGTGCACAAGCAGGGGAGGGGCAGAGAGAAGGAGATACAGAATCCTAAGCAGGCCCCGCACCATCAGTACAGAGCCCGATGTGGGGCATGAACTCACAAACCATGAGATCATGATCTGGAGCTGAGATCAAGAGTCTGATGCTTGACTGATTGTGACATCCAGGTGCCCCAAAGATCCTTTTTATTTATTTATTTATTTTTTTTTAATCTTTTTTTTTTTTTTCAACGTTTATTTATTTTTGGGACAGAGAGAGACAGAGCATGAACGGGGGAGGGGCAGAGAGAGAGGGAGACACAGAATCGGAAACAGGCTCCAGGCTCTGAGCCATCAGCCCAGAGCCCGACGCGGGGCTCGAACTCACAGACTGCGAGATCGTGACCTGGCTGAAGTCGGACGCTTAACCGACTGCGCCACCCAGGCACCCCCCAAAGATCCTTTTTAAATTACGCATCTATTTCAGAGTTATGACTGTAGAAAACAAAAGGCTGTGGGACTTGAACAACTGCTGATAAGTCAATGTTGGAGAATAGGTTTGGGCATTTCTGGCAAGGAATGAATTTAATTTTTATAATTTAATGGAATAGAGGAGATAAAAGATGCAGCTTCCCTTCCATTCTCCTTACTCTATCCCCAAAGAGAGGAAGTTCTGCTTTGGCAGGTCACACTTGAGGACTTTTTCACTGGCCACTGTGCTAGTGATGGTTCACAGTAATGGGTTTAAAAGGCCAATCGGGTGCATCACCAGACATTAATCCCCATCCTCCCTTTAGTTCTCCAGGGACTACTGTCCAGAAGGAAGAAGGGCCAATTATCTGTCTACCATTGCATCTGATTTGTTCTTGGCCCAAGTATAAAATAAAAGACTTGATCTTAATTCCTCATTAGAGGAACAATTTCTGACCCCTGAATCTCTCTGATTTTCTGAGTCACTTTTTGTGTCTCTGCATCTCTCCCTTGCTTTTACTCCTTTTCTCCATCCTACTGTTCTAGGGGCTCTTGCCTCTCTCAAGGATGGTCTCTTTTGCTTTGGAACCTCCTTTTATTCTCTCTCTCTGTCTTTTGGTTACCTTTCTCTCATTCTTGCTCTCACTCTTTCAGGTGTGTTGCTAGGCATTGAATCTCAGTGGCATGGTAAGTCTTGGATTTGGGCTTTAGAGTAAAAATAGAGGAGATAAGATACTATAGCTCAAGGCCACTTATACCCACCCTGCATAAGGAAAAGGAGTCTTCTTTGTCAACAGTTTTTTATCACAGATCTAGACAGGACTTTTGGGCTAAAGCCTGAGCCAATTTTGGGCCTTGCTTTAGTGCCTTTGTCTTGTGGTGACAGGTGACTCATTAAAAGAAAGTCTCAGATATTCCTATATTCTCTGCCAAATGTCATCATAATGCCATGGCATGCCAATACAGATATCTCATACAAAATGTTGCTTAAATATCAACTGTTCCAAGTCCATCATTTTATAGAAGAGGAAACTGAGGAAGTCAGAGAAGTCTGTAGTTTTGTATATAGGGGTTCTCATGGTTAATAGAACTGAAAATTGCTTCGATTTACATAAAACATGCTTTTGAGCAGAGTTTCAAATCTAGGTCTTTTTCTATAAGCCCTGAAGCCAGAGGATAGACCATAATTCAGATGTGCCTGTTTCTCTAAATGGGAGATGAATAAATTCCCAATCAGAATTTTTAACATATTCATAGTAATTTTTAAAAAATCTGTGTAACTATTATATAATCATGACTGCCTCATGTTTTAAATGGCTTTGTTTAGTTTGTTTTTATAATCACATTGGCTTCAATCACATTGGGTCCTTAACTGACCCAATAAAAGAATAGAGGTATGTTTAATACAGAAAATATTGGATTCCCTAAAAGTGAAGGCCAAATAATGGTACCAGGCAATACTGTTTGAAGAAAGGTTCTCACTTGTTGGGAAGAGATAAGTGGTAGGAAAATTGAGGCATCACATGCTCTCTGTGTTAGAGTAATCCATACCTAATTTATGTGAGTGATAATTAATTTTTTTAAATAACATCATCTAGCTAATCACACTAATGTTGATAATTAAATTATATTAGTTTTTTTTAGTTTATTCAGCACAGATTTGTAAATTTCTTTGAGTTGTATGTTAATACATTGTCTTATTAGCATAAAATATTACATTAAGAACCAGTGAGAAAGTTTTTCCTTTAGACATACAGGCATTAGTCAAATCTGACAAATAATGGTCTAAGAAAGCAGCATGTTAATAGATACAGTAAATACAGTTGCATCCATGGCTCAGACTTGATAGGGTAGGACTCTTGATGTCATTTCTCCTTTCTTCCTGCCTTCCATCCTTCCTTCTGTATTTCATGAGTAGATGTATGAATGCTGACATAAGCCAGGTGTAATACTTGATATAAAACAAGTCATTGCTTTTGTGAAGCTAAGGTATAATGAGGGAGACAACCATTTAATACATAGTAATAACATAATAAAGTGGTATAAAGGAAAAGAATATACATCTACACAGACAATAATGATGCAACAGTGGTGGTCAGGGCTGTAGAGAAATGAAGAGTCAGTCATACAAGGAGAAGAGGGAAGGACATTCTGGGCTGAGGGAAGAGCACACACAGGGAAAACAGGCCTGCGTGCTGGTGACTTCATCTGTGTGGGGTTTCTCATCGTCCTTGCCTTTATCCTGGAAATGGTTTTAGCCCAACCAATGGTACTTTATCCACTGATCAGTGACTGAATACTGTGAATGCACATGATCAGATTCTTCACAAAAGCTCCCTATTGCTTTTTAATACTATATTGATGGTGTATCTGCTTGATAAATGCCTTGTGTTGTCCTTTAATGTAATAGCTTTTTTTTTTTTCTTAAGAGAAAATAAAAGCATGTTTCATGTCACTCTGCTTCTTCATTCCATGATTTCCTTCTTCATTCTCTGCCCAGGATGGACATGGAGGTGGAAATTAGTAGCTTCTTCTTGTGAATTCCAAGTCCTGTTAATATCTGTTTGATAGCATTTGTCATAGAGGATTGCTGTCATTTTTGTTATCTAACTGTGACCCCTTGAGTCCAAAGATCTTCTCACATAGTACATTGTCTGGGACACAGTATGTACCCAATTTACATCCATTGACTGAAGGAATATCATAAGCTCATGTTCAGCATGAACATACGGTTCTTTGAAGTGTATGGTTGTGAAAAATTATTATAGAGGAATACATATACATAATTTTTCAAAGTGATGACTCTCTACTTAAAAAATTGTTTATTTATTTTTGAGAGAGAGAGAGTGTGAACAGGGGAGGGGCAGAGAGAGAGGGAGACACAGAATCTGAAGCCAGCTACAGGCTCTGAGCTGTCAGCACAAAGCCCGATGTAGGGCTGCAACTCACGGACCGTGAGATCAGGACCTGAGCCGAAGTTGGACACTTAACTGAGTAAACCACCCAGGTGCCCCTTGACTCTCTACTTTTATACTTGGGATTGTTTTAAATTGGCAATTGGGGGTTAAAATAAGCTAAGTCTTTATTGCCTTTCTAAGGTTTCAAAAATGTTGGCCTTTATATTTTATTGTCAATGCACAGTTTCTAACATGCAGGGCAGGGAATGTAAAGACAGCGATTGCTAAAGTCTTTGTGCCCTGAATACTTGACCTCTTTTTCTGATCCATAAAGTTTCTAATTTAATTCTGATTTAAAATGAAGAAGCATGAGAAGTTGTGTCCTCTCTACAGGCCATCAGGTGATATTCTTAGAGGTAAATCACCTCCAAGGTGAAGCTTGGAGGAAGACAACTTTGTAAAACAAATTGCGTTGGGAGTCAGAGACATTGGAATATGATTGATAGAGATCAGTAAACTCCACCATCTCCTTCTGGCTCTGCCGAGTAGGGCTTCTGTAGGCATTTGCATGGAGGAGATTTGTGTTTGATTGTAGATGGAACTGAGGTCTAGTGGAGACCAGAGGACCTGCATTTTACTCCTAATTCTCCACTTAAAATCTGAACAATTAATGACTCTGCAGCCTCATTTTCTCAACTTAAAAAAAAAAACAGAAAATTGCATTGGAGAAGATCTAATATTTATTTTAGCTTAAAATTTTAATAACTCTTAAAATAAATCGTTTATTAATATTCCATACATTCTTTTAACCTTGTAACACACAAAAGCCAGAGAGGACAGGGCATTGTGACACTGGTAAGCTTAACTAGGGAAATGATTTTGTATTTTTTTACATTTATTTGAACAAGTTCTTTTTATCATGTAATCATGATAATGGCCAGTTTGGAGCATGTATGAAAACTTACTAGGTGATGAAACATGTTCCTGGTAACAGCTTCCTCCACCTCTGGCTAATGCTAAACCTTTTGTTCCTTTGGTTCTCCTATGGAGTTATCATTGTCCTCAATTCTCTCTTTTGAGACTAATTCCTCTTGGATTTAGCTAGAGACATATCTTTGGCTAGAGCAATGAGTTGGTTACAATGAAGGCTGGGTGTGCTTCAGGGCAACCAATTTAACAGATTTCCTTTGTTAAAATTACAACAAAAGTACTTTATTCTTTACAGCCAAAGGAAAGGACACTGAATTTTGAAATGAAAATTTGCACTTTGTGTTTCTGTGGTTTTTTTTTTTTAGAGCATTTACTTTTGAGACAACTATGATCAAAATATTTTGATAAATATATACAGCGCATACTAATCCTTTATGCTTTCACAGAAGATTCAAGAGCTTAAGAAATAGGATGTAGATTTTCATTTCACAAATGTTTCCATCTTATTTGTAAGTCCAGAGTCATTGCTGAAAATTTCCATACCATGCCATATTTTTGTACAAATCACTATAAGGTATCTTCTGCATGTTTATTTAGATTATCCCCTTTTTTAAGAAGGAAAGGAGAATACCCTTTGAAAGTAATGCTTAATGTGTGATTGTAAAAGGCAGTGAATTGGTAGCATAAAGATGCTAATGTTTAGAAAATGACTATTTAATGTAAATGAGATTATAATTTGTTTGGAATGGGAAAAAATACTTCTTCCCATTCTTCCTCCCTCCTTCTTCCCTCTCCCCCCCTTTCTTTTTTCCCTCTTTCTTTAATTAAAATAAACACTCATTGAGTATCTTCCCTCTACCATGTTTGTCCTTCAGAAGAACATACTTTATAGTAGATCCAATTTTATTGCTGGAAACTCCCTACAACTTTTATCAAAATTATTAATATACTTTTCAATAGACCTAAAGATACAGTTATTTAAAATTTAACATAAACACCTTCACTTTCTTAACAAATTTGCCACAATTCTTAGAAATGTGTAAGAAAAAGTTAGAGTAGTCAAATATTAGTAAAAACCATTCGTTTAGTGTTCACAGTTGCAAAATGAAAGGATTGACAAAAATAGTTTCTAATGCTCTGCCCAGGAAGCACAGATAACGTGGTATAGACAGAATGGGATATGGCAAAACTAGAAACCAAATAACGCCTGGAAATGTGCTTTAATTTTCTTTGAAGAAAACTGTGATGCATGTTCATGAGTTCAGTTTTAACTCCAGGATTCTAATTCTTACATGACTTGTAGTCTTGTGCTTTTGGGAATGGAGCCAGCCAGAATGGTGTCAACATTGAAGAGAGTGGTCAGTGAAAAAGACCAGCAGTCAAGGTCTTGAGCCTCAAAGTATAGCTATTTAAAAACAACTGATGAGTGGGCATTTCCCAGTTTTTGCTTTGTCTTCCATAGAAAATATTGTTATCTTGGTAGTGTTCACATAAGTGCCAGAGGAGGGAAGAGAAGTGAGATGGAGTTTTTTCAAGAGTTCAAGGAATTCTTTTCTGCTTCAGCTAAAGATGGCTGTGGTTATGGAAAAAGCAGTTAAGATCCTATATGCATTTTCTTCCCATAATCTTACTTCTCTTTCAATTCTAAGACTAGTTTTTCTAAAATAGAAAATGGAAAATCCAAGGGTCTAGAATCTTGAATATTCTTCTGAAATAGAAATGGAATGAAATTTTTTAAATTTATTTTTATTTTTTTAAATGTTTTTATTTATTTTTGAGACAGAGAGAGACAGAACATGAGTAGGGGAGGGGCAGAGAGAGAGGGAGACACAGAATCTGAAGCAGGCTTCAGGCTCTGAGCTGTCAGCACAGAGCCCGACGTGGGGCTCGAACTCACGGACTGAGATCATGACCTGAGTTGAAGTCACACTTAACCAACTGATCCACCCAGATGCCCCAAAATGGAATGAAATTTATAAATAAAACGTTTCAAGTTATCTGACATAAACCCTGGATGTTCTAAAGAGAAAAAAAAATAGAGATTTTTATGGCTTAATAGCCAGATTTTTTTTTTCACTACAGTCAGGAGTATGGAATCTAATTTAAAGTTTTCCTTTACAATTTTTCAATAGTTTTCAAAATGTCCATTGTTTTTATTGCTAAATAGGTATTATAATACTTTAAGTCCAAGTACCTTGTGAAATAAAATTACTTAAAAAAAAGTTAGAGAGGGAGGGAGGCAAACCATAAGAGACTCTTAAAAACTGATAATAAACTGAGGCTTGATGGTGGGTGGGAGGGAGGGGAAAATGGGTAATGGGCATTGAGGAGGGCACCTGTTGGGATGAGCACTGGGTGTTGTATGGAAATCAATTTGACAATAAATTTCATATTAAAAAATAAAATAAAACATATAAAACCATCATTTGTAAAAAAATGCTGTTCATATTTAAGGAACAGTGATTAGAATATCCATGGACTGTACTCACCCTGTCACTAAAAAACACTGGGTCTTTGTAAAGCAAGGATTTCATTTTTTATGGCAACCCTTAGTATTTGAACATATATTTTTGGTAGATACGTTACTTTCATGAATAGCTTACATATTAGAAATCATGCTTAGGGAATTTTTTTTCCCACTTGATCTTAAGATATAAGATTTTATTGGTACAAATTGATCATCAGAACAAAAGATAAAGTTGTTGGTGTTCTTTTCTTCACTAAAGGGAAGTGGACAAATTCTCCTTTCCATCACATATCACCCAACATCGCTCCAGTATGCCCCAAAGCCCACCACTCAATACTTACTGTTTTTGATGTGTAAGGGTTCCTTGCTTTAAATATAGTTATTAATTAGAATATGAACTTTGTGAGGGAAGCTGGAGAGTCTTATCCATGTGATCCCATTGCCTAGCACATAGTTAGCACTTAATTAACATTGGTTGAGAATAATATGAGTTAAGAAATTAATGAGAAATTCCTTGAAAAAACCAAGTTTCTTGAGAAAACCAAGCCCTATTGGCGGAAAGTGAAGTGGCATCTAGAGAGTAAAAAGGGTGGAGGTTAAGGATTGCCTACAGGGATAAGGAATAAAGAAATGTATAACCTATTTCCCATTTTATGTGTGTCTGGTTCTTTCTCTTCAGTCACGTGGCTTCCACTAAGATCTTTTAGGCAATTTATACGAAATCTCTTCAAAAATGTAAAATTAGGCTCTTTTTAGCAGTGACTATGTATTTTCTCTGTGTACACACTAATGTATGGGAGGCATTCAATAAATGTTTACTTAAAAGAGTATAGAGAGAGAAAAAGAGAGAGGGGTGGAATTTTTGTTACAGCTATTATCATAAAAATCCTGACAATTTCCATTTGGAATGGTTGTCTCAACAGATTGAAAAGCAGAGAATATTTTTTTAAGTTAAGTTTTGAGAGAGCTTGAGAGAGACAGAGAGAGAGAGAGCATGCACAAGCAGGGAAGAGGCAGAGAGAAAGGGACAGAGAGAATCACAAGCAGACTGCACTGTCAGCGCAGAGTCCTATGCAGGGCTCAAACTTCATGATCCCATGAGATCATGACCTGAGCCAAGATCAGGAGTACGATGTCAGTCAGGCTCAACTGACTGAGCCACCCAGGTGCCCTGAAAGGAAGAGAATCTTCATAAACAAGTTTAACTTTCAGAATATCTTATCAGTTGAGCCTACAGTAAGTTTTATGTAACACAAAATTAAACAATTTTCCAATGAAAATACCACTGAAGATCTCTGAAGACTTGTGAATTCCCACTTATGACAGATGATGGTATTGTGATGGTTGACATGATACTTGGGAGAGTATCCAATGTAACTTTCATCCTCAGTTTAACTTGGAGAGTGATTTCAAACTCTCCTAAGAGATTGATATGTTCATGTTGAATATATCACAAGAGTTCTTATTCATTATACAGCCATATTATAAGGTGAAACAAAGTAGATACTGTATGACTTCTCAAAAGATGAATTTAACACTAATTCATCAGTTTATTTTAGAAACTCAATTTATTTCCTTTTTTAAATGAGGTAAAATCTGAGCTATCTTCTGTCCAGTTATTAAATGGATACAAGTAGTGGAGTTACTGAAAGGGTGAATTCATTGGACCCAGGTAGAGAGCTGTCCTCACATTCTGCAGGTATACCCATTTTCATGATTCATATTATATTTAGATATAGCAGAATTATGGTGGCTAATTTTCACTTCCCCTAAAACCCTCCATCACTTCATTTCTAAGAAAGCTGAATCTCAGAATGGTGAATATCTCATTTCAAACTACACAGGTGTTTACAGTTGAAAGAGCCAGACAGTATGTGTCTATGTGTGTGTTTAACATCCTTGCCAAACCATTATTTGATATTTCTCAGTAGTTCATCATTATTCTAATGTATATTGATTCCTTGAGATTGTTTGTGCTTGAAACTATTATTTATAAAGAAGAAGATAGGGGCTGGCTCAGTTGGTTAACTGTCTGACTTTGGCTCAGGTCATGATCTCATGTTCATGAGTTTGAGCCCTGCATTGATTGGGCTCTGTGCTGACAGTGCAGAGCCTGGTTGGGATTCTCTCTCTCTTTCACTCTCTCTCTCTCTCTCTCTCTCTGCCCCTCCCCCACTCAGACTTTCTCTCTCTCAAAATAAATAAATGAACTTTAAAAAAATGAAAAGAATAAAAATGAATGGGATCAATCAAGGGGTTGAATTGTGGTGCTGGATCTCATATACTATTAATGGTGGGTGACCCATAGTAATAACCCCATTTGGTTATATGATCACAGTTTTATAGGAACTTGGATATTCAAGTTTGAAGGAATTTTAGTCATAATTTTTAACAACATTTCCCAAGGCAAACAAATAATTACAAACTGAAGAAACTATCAGGCTGTTCAATGGAATTATAATGCTGGTCACAAATGCAAGCCACATAAGTAATTTTAAATTTTCCAGGGGCCTAATTAAAAGGAATAAAATGAACAGGTGAAATTAATTTCATAATGGATTTTACTTGACCTAATATATCCAAAATATTATAATTTCTACATGTAATGAGTATAAAAGTCATTGAGATACTTAACATTTTCTTTTTGTAGTTACTTCAAAACCTATGTGTATTTTATACTTACAGAATACCTTAATTCAAGTAGCCATGCTTCGAATTTTCAAAAGCCACGTATGGCTAGTGGCTACCACGTTGGACGACACAAGTCTAAGTGGTCTAATATACTACTAGCAGTGAAGGGGGGAGGAGGAATTAAAACAGGAGGTGATTAGCTATCTTACTCTGGAGAGATGTTTAGAAGAGGGTGCTGGCATAAGGTATTAAAACACAGGAGGGCATGTATATCATTTCACAGGTGAGGATATTGGGGCCTAACAGTGTTGAATAGCCTGCATAAGAGCCTGTACCTATAGAAATGGTTGAACTGAAAACAGAGCTCAGCTGCTCTCGAACTTTCCATTCTTTCTCCACTATACTTGATATCTTCTCTGGAAAAAAGGAATCATAAAATAATGCCAGAAAATAATCCCTGTACATAAAAGCTCTATAGAAAAGACGTCTGCTTACATTAGAGGATTATTGGGTAGAAAACTTCCATTGGATTTGTTTACCCAGGTGACCCCCTCCTAATGGATGTGTTATATTAATAACCACACTTTGGCCATGTTGATGTAATAACGTTGCACCTCATGATTTTATTGAAAGGAGGCATTTTCCTCTAAGAGATATATGTGGATTGCTTTTAAAATTGATGTGTGAAATTTTAGTTTTGTATTATATATACATAATTCCTACCTGTAAAATTCAAGTATAAGTGAAAATGACTCTACTACTTATATTTAGTATTTTATAAAGTGTCCTTCATAAACTCTATAATTGTAGTAATTATGGATGCTTTACAAATTGTGGTATGTGAAGGTAACTATTTTTTAAACAAATGAACTCATTTTACATTATTTGTTCATTCAGTTAATATATAAATATATATTTAATTCTTATTGTATACCCAACAACCTGTTTGATGCTAACACTAAAATTGAGGATGAGGTAGCTTGGTATCAGTCCCATGGAGTTAACATTTTATTTGGGAATACAAACAACAAATATGTAACTAAAAATAAATACATGGTTATAAACCATGTTAAGTGTTACAAAGAGAAAAAGAAACCAGTGTAGTGAAATAGAGAATTAGGGGATAGAGTAGCAGATATCCTCTAGGTAGAGAGGTCCAGTGTAGGGAAGGGAACAGCAGGTGCAAATGCCCTGAGGTGAGAAAAGCATGGGCTGTTATAGACACAAAGGGAAGTCACAGTGACTGAAGCAGAGTCATGCAGTGACGAAGGACAGAAGAATCAGGAGCTATAGGCAGAGTCCAGAAAGTACAGTCCCCTGTTAAGAAAAATAAGGACAGTTGTTTTCTAGCATGTAATGGAAAAATGTATTAAGGAGTTTTAAGAGGGGGAGTGGTATGATCCAATTTGTGTTAAAAAATTCACTGTTGCTACTATGTGGAAAATGAGTTTCAGAAGAGCGAGAAAGGAGCAGGGATAATAGGAAGACCATTGCATACTCCAGATGAGGAAATAGGAGATGGGCCTTCATCTACCAAAGAAAAAGATCTAGAAGGCACAACACGTTCAAATTTTGGTATAGAATAGTTTTGCATCAAGGTATCTTAGAGAAATCACTTACCTTCCTTTGGAAGGATAAAACCCCGCAGGATATTTTAGATTACATGTGGTGAAGTATTTTCACAATTCAGGCATTTCTGAGCTGAGCTACTCACTTGCATTACTTCTCCTTCATTGTGTGGTTTCCATCAATATGCTTTTCATATAAGGAACATGTAATATGCTATACTTATTCAACTCTATTAGCAACTGCCACGAAACCCTTTTAAAAAACATTCCCAGGGCAATGTATTCAAATTGATGCATGCCTTGAAAAGCCTTTTAAGTTATGCATTCTGGTCATCTTTTACAAAAAGAGTGTAAGAAATGGATACTCAACTCAGACTTTCTTCCTCAGCAAGATTATTGGTAAGTAATGGATAAAATTTGAATATGCTCTTAGGGTAGCTCTTACAGCGCAAAATAATATATTCATTTTGTTCAAACACTTCAGTAATATTACGGCATATTGAGCATTTTTATTTTCTTCATTTTTTATTATTTCTCAGAATTCTGTAAGAGCCCTTTCTGTTTCTTTCCTTTATGTCGTTCATTACAATCTATATTTTTAATTTGTTTTGTTTTCTATTTCTCAACTGAAATGTAATTTATGGAGAAGTGAAATCATATTCTGTTATGTTCTGTTCAAGGTTGTATCACTAGGAACTCATATAGCTATTGGTGCATAATAGGTACAAATAAATATTTGTTAGATAAATAAATGACTGGCCCCTTGGAAATAAACGTCAGTATTTTTATTATATCAAAACCCATTTAGTAGATAACTATTTGCCCAGTGTTATATGAAGAAACCTATTCTATTTGAACCTCTCCTTTAACTCACTTTATATTAAAGCAGGGTTTCAACCTCAGCACTGTTGATATTAGAGGCTGAGCAATTCTTTGTCAAGTACATTGGACAAATTCAACGTTCTATGTATTGTAGGGTGTTTGGCAGCATCCTGGTCTCTACCAACTAGATGTCAGTAACACCCTCCAAGTTGTGACAACCAAAAATGTCTCCAGATATTGTCAAATGCCTCTCGTTGAGAACCCCTATGGAATTATTTTCACTGTATGCAAATAATGATGTTTAAAATACCTAGGTTTTGAGGCATTGAAAACTGAATTTTGAATTGAATTTTGCATTGAATACACATTTTCTATGTGGAATGTTTTAATTTTATTGAATATTTTATCAAGAAGGAAAGTAGAAATGGAAATAATCATTTCCTTGTGTCCATTTGGAAAAGCTATTAAAAGGGTTTACTTATCCTTTAATCCTATTAATTCATAGAAATCAAGAAAGAAGACACACTTTCTTTTTTTTTTAAATATTTATTTATTATTGATTGTGAGAGAGAGATAGAGAGCAAGCAGGGGACAGAGAGAGAGGGAGACAGAGAATCCCAAGCAGACTCCACACTATCAGTGCAGAATCCAACATGGAGCTTAAACTCAGGAACCATGAGTTCATAACCTGGGCCCCAAACCAAGAGTTGGATGCTTAACTGACTCAACCACTCAGGCACCCATTGGAAAGAACACACACTTTCAGTAAGACTACTTTGCTGGCAACAAAATATTAGCATATGAATTTAGTTTCCCAGCATGGAAACATAGAAAGTTTTGTAGCAGGCAAGAAGGGTTCTACTACAGTGATTAGACAGTAGGAAGGAGAGACTGCAGAGTGCAGTTAGCAACTCATGAAGGCCGAGGGCTTTTCTTTCTTTATTTTTTTGCATTCCACATTTTTAAACTTATTTTTTTTAATTTACATCCAAATTAGTTAACATAAGAGTGTAATAATGATTTCAGGAATAGAATTTACTGATTCATCACTTACATGTAACACCCAGTGCTCATCCCAAGTGTCTTCCTTAATGTCCATTGCCCATTTAGCTCACCCCCTCACCCAAATTCCCTCCACCAAACCTCAGTTTGTTCTCCATATTTAGGAGGTTCTTGTGTTTTGCCCCCCTCCCTGTTTTTATATTATTTTTGCTTCCCTTCCTTTATGTTCATCTGTTTGGTTTCTTAAATTCCACATATGAGTGAAGTCATATGATATTTGTCTTTCTCTGACTGAACTTTTTTCAGTTTATGTTTTTAGAGCCATTTTAGGTTCAAAACAAAATTCAGAGAAAGGTATAGAGATTTTTCCATATACATCTTGCCTCCACACATACATAGCCTCCTCTGTTATCAATATCATTCACCAGAATTGTAATTTGTTACCAAGGATGAACCTAATGAACACATCATTATTACCCAAAGTCCATAGTTGACTTTAGAGTTCACTCTTGGTGTTATACATTCTGTGGGTTTGGACAAATATTTAATGATGTGTATCCATCATTATAATGTCCAACAGAGTATTTTCACTACCCTAACAATCCCTTTCTACTCTGCCTGTTTATCCTTCCCTGCTCCCAATGCTGGTAGCCACTGATTTTTTACTGTCTCTGTAGTTTTGCCCTTTCCAGAAGTCATAAAGTTAAAATAATATAGTATGTAGTGTTTTCAGATTGGCTACTTTCACTTAATAATATGCATTTAAGTTCTTCCATGTCTTTTTGTAGATTGATGGCCCATTTCTTATTAGTGCTGAGTAATATTCCACTGTCTGCAAGGACCATAGTTCATTTATCCACTCATCTACTGAAAGACATCTTGGTTGCTTCCCCATTTTGACAATTATGAATAAAGCTGCTATAAATATGATGTGCAGGTTTTTGTGTGGACATAAGTTTTCAACACCTTTGGGTAAATACCAAAGAGAATGATTGCTAGATCCTATGAAAAGACTATCAGAGATTGCCCAACTCTCTTCCAAAATGACTATCATTTTGTATTCCAACCAGCAGTGTATGAGATTTCCTACATTCCTATGTTGTTCTACACCCTGGACAGCATTTGGTGTTGGCAGTGTTCCAGATTTTGGCCATTTTAACCATTTTGGCCATTTTTACCACTGTGTGCAGTGGTATCTCATTGTTTTAATTTGCATTTCCTTGATAACATATGATGGAGGGCATCTTTTCATATGCTTATTTGCTATCTGTGTATTTTCTTTAGAGAGGTATTTTTTAAAGTCTTTGGACTATTCTTTAATCAGATTGTTTTCTTATTTTAGAGTTATAAGATTTCTTTGTATATTTTGGATACCAGTCCTTTATCAGATGTGTCTTTTGTAAATATTTCCTACTAGTCTATAGCTTGTCTTCTAATTTTCTTTTTTTTTCTAAAATGTTTTTTTACTTTTGAGAGAGAGAGAGAGAACAGAGAAAGAGGAGAGAGAGGGGGACAGAGGATGCAAAGAGGGCTCTGCGCTGGCAGCAGCGAGCCTGATGCGGGACTTGAATTCACAAACTGTGAGATCATGACCTGAGCCAAAGTTTGACACTCAACTGACTGAGCCACCCAATGTGCCCCTGTCTTCTAATTTTCTCTGCCTTTTGCAGATCAGAAGTTTTTAATGTTAATAAAGTCTAGTTTATCAATTATTTCTTTACTTCTGTGGATTATGTTCTTGGTCTTGTTTATATCTAAAAATGCATCACCATACCAAGGTCATCTAAGTTTCATTCTATGTTATCTTTTAGGGGGTTTATAACTTTGCATTTTACATTTAGGTCTGTGATCCATTTTGCGTTAATTTGTGAGAGTTGTAAGGTCTGTATTTTGATTTTTTTTCTTTTTTTGCATGTGTATGTCCAGTTGGTCTAGCGCCATTTGTTGAAGAAGATGTCTTTGTTCCATTATATTGCCTTTGCTCCTTTGTTGATCAGTCGAGTGCATTTATGGAGCTCTCTTTCTGGAGCTCTTTATGGAGCTCTCTTTTGTTCCATTAATCTGTTTGTCTATTTTTTTTGCCACTTCACACTTTTTTGATTCCCCTAACTTTAGAGTGAGTCTTCAAGTCAAGCAGTGTCAGTCCTCCAACTTTGTTGTTTCCTTCAATATTATGTTGCCTATTCTGGGTCCTATATAAACTTTAGAAGCAGTTTGTAGATTTGTAGATATTCACAGAATTTGTAGACATTCACAGAATACCTTACTAGGATTTTTATTGAGATTGCATTGAATCAATAGATAAATTGGGAAGCAAGACTTTTCTAAGTAAGAGTGTGGGAAGATAGCCAGGGTCTTTTTTGTGTGATAGATTTTTTTTCAGTGAGATGTTTACATTGCTATTTCCTGAATATTGTCTTTTTTATTGACCAAAGTAAACCTGGTACAGATAAAATTCTGCTTTATTTTATTTTATTTTATAAAATTTTTTAAACATTTATTTATTATTGAGAGACAGAGAGACACAGAGCATGAACAGGGAAGGGGTAGAGAGAGGGGGAGACACAGAATCTGAAGTAGGCTCCAGGCTCTGATCATCAGCACAGAGCCTGACACGGGGCTTGAACTCACAATCTGGAGATCCTGACCTGAGCTGAAGTCAGTTGCCTAACCAACTGGGCCACCCAGGCTCCCCTAAAATTCTGCTTTAAACATGAAAAAGGAAATAGCACTTGAAGGCAAAAATATATCATATCTTACGTAATTTCCAAGGCAACATGTGATAAAACAAATGACCACACAGTTTAAATGAGGTTTGGCTCTTCAGAAGAAACACAAAGGTTTAAGGGAAGATTTGAGTTGCAGCAGGGGGAAAGTAACTTCAGAGCTCATAGCAGTTAATTACTTCTTCATCAACTATTTTGTTTTATTCAGGGAAGTTTGCTGACCAGACAAACAAGAATGCATAGTCCTATTTAGAAGAAAACAGTGGAGGGGCGCCTGGGTGGCTTAGTTCGTTAAGTGACTTGAGCTCAGGTCATGATCTCACAGCTCGTGGGTTTGAGCACCGTATCAGGCTCTGTGCTGAAGCTCAGAGCCTGGAGCCTGCTTTGGATTATGTGTCTCTGTCTCTCTCTCTCTGCACCACTCCCCTCCCCATTCATGCTCTGTCTCTGTCTCTCAAAAATAAATAAACATTAAAAAAAAAGAAGGAAACAGTGGATATGTTTCTGGTGCTCAGTAGACTCATTATCACATAAAAATGTAATGATATTGCTTCCCCCCCCACACACATCACAATACCATCTTTTGAATCTGTGTAATTCACATATTCATTTATATTAAAATTATTTTACTAATTACAAATTAAGAATTTATAAATGATAGCAAATAGGACAATGATGCACAAGTAAGTCAAAAATCATGTAATATATTGTCATACTAAATTCTCGGTGGGATTTTTAACGCAGTTGATTGGGGGAATCAAATGGTGGTCTCTCTTTTCCTGCCATGGTAAGTTCTGAATGTGTCTCTCTTCATGTCCTGTTCTAAGTTCCTCAATCCTTAAGGACTGAAAAGGGACTTTCATCTGAGGTCCCATAATATTAGATAATAGAGAAAAATCTTGCAATGTTTTGTGATGGCATTGAAAAAATTATCTTTTTTTTTTTTTAATTTTTTTTTTCAACGTTTATTTATTTTTGGGACAGAGAGAGACAGAGCATGAACGGGGGAGGGGCAGAGAGAGAGGGAGACACAGAATCAGAAACAGGCTCCAGGCTCTGAGCCATCAGCCCAGAGCCTGACGCGGGGCTCGAACTCACGGACCACGAGATCGTGACCTGGCTGAAGTCGGACGCTTAACCGACTGCGCCACCCAGGCGCCCCGAAAAAATTATCTTTGATTAATCATTATTCCCTCATTCCATCAAACTTCCCTATTTTAATGTCTAATATGTTAGGAATTATTTTATATCTCATGCTTATAAAAACCCACCTTCAGTAACATTTGTGAGCAAAGATGTTGCTTTTTTATATGCAGCAGCCCATTTATTTTGTTATACCACATGGCACTGTGAGGAAAAAAATTACATAATCATTGTAAGAAAACTAGTATTTTCCATTTTCAGAAGAAGCTGAAGTTAAAGTTTTACATAGTTAACATAGTTTTTTGTCATTTATTAATTTGGAGGATAGCAAAATGCACATAATAATGTGTCTTTTCTTAATTTTTAAATTTTTTAAATGTTTATATTTGAGAGAGAGACAGAGCACGAGCGGGAGAGGGGCAGAGAGAGAGACTAGACAGAATCTAAAGCAGGCTCCAGGCTGTGAGATGTCAGCACAGAGCCCAACGTGGGGCTCAAACTCAGGAGCTGTGAGATCATGACCTGAGCCAAAGTAGGAAGCTTAGCTGACTGAGCCACCCAGGTACCCCCATGATGTGTCTTTGATAAAGTCATTTATTTGAAGGGCTGAATAAAACATATAGAGGTAATTGTCCACCTTGGAAATGCATCTACACAGGGACTGTTCTTTTAGGCTCCAGTTCACTCCTGACCATTGTAGCATGGGTGCGTCTCACTTATCATCCTTGACATCTTCCCCCGTACAATGGCTTATTAATTTATCCTTTCATAATATTTTAGGTATAAAAAAATATTCCTTACAATTTTTAAAGGACCCTTATAAAAACAATTTGAATACTGAATATCTTTTTTATAATACATAGATATTATGTATTTCTTTGTAAGAAAAAAGGAAATGAGTTAATATCTTTTTTTTTTTAATTTTTTTTTTTGTTTATTTTTGAGACAGAGAGAGACAGAGCATGAACGGAGGAGGGGCAGAGAGAGAGGGAGACACAGAATCGGAAGCAGGCTCCAGGCTCTGAGCCATCAGCCCAGAGCCCGACGTGGGGCTCGAACTCACGGACCGTGAGATCGTGACCTGAGCTGAAGTCGGACGCTTAACCCACTGCGCCACCCAGGCGCCCCAGGAAATGAGTTAATATCTTTAATGTTATCAGAATATCATTAGTTTTCTCACCTCACACCAAATTTAAATGAAAATAGTCACCAGTAGTACAGTATGGGTGTCATACATCAGAAAACTCACTGTAACTAAAGACAGAAGAAGACATATCCATTCATTTATTCATTCATTTCTTCACTCATTTCATGTTTAAATTTTGATTTCCTCATGTGTTTCTGGCGTGTGCTAGGTGCTGGGGATACATTTATGAGATTACACTAGTGGTTCATTAATGTACCTGCACTAATGGGGCTTGTAATTTGATGTTGCAGATAGATGTAAGTAAATGCATGCAAAATTATAGCTGTGCTGGGAAGAGAAGTTCCTGAGGCTATGGAAACACTTAATAGGAGAATTTGACCTTAACTGGGCAGTCAAGAATGTATTCATTAAGGGAATGATATTTAAGTTCAAGTCTTAATGAATAAGATGTAACTTGTAAAGATGGGGTAGCAAGGGGACATTTGTGGTGGTGGTGGTGGATTGTTGAAACAGAGGAACAGTATAAGAGAACATGCTGTGGTGGGAGTAACTAGAAGTAAGCCCATATAGCAGGGATAGGATAAAATGATGTGAGAAGAGTTTGGAAAGCTGTGATAATTAGAGGCTATCATGACAAAGTATAGGGTTTCCATATTCTAAAGTTCACACTATCTGTAGATGGGGAAATGTCTACAAGGAGGCTACATTCAGGAAGGTTTCAGAGGCCTTGAAATGTGGAAGGAGGGTTAAACCAAACAGGTGATAGGTGAGATGAAAAGAAGTGGATTGACTCCTGGTCATGTAAAGAATGAAAGTCAAGAGGGCCTGAGAAAGGATTAGATGGCAGTTAGGAGGGGGAGACCTGTAGCTACTGTGATCAGATTCTCTACTCTGAGAAACAGAGCATTGCAAGAGGACCAGTTTTGCAAAGTCAGGTAATCAGTTATTTTACTACAAGGTAATGGGCTAGACCTGCTGAATCAATTAGGTAGCCATATAATTTCCATCTTCAAAGTCAAAGCTTACATTAGAACAAGCATCTTTTATTAAGTTGCCACCTGAGCAAAAAGGAGACTCATTTTCCTTTCCCAGTATCCTAAGAACTGTGAAAAAGGTGGTATGCATCTTTGCAAATCCTGGTAAGGCAGCTCGGTAAATATCATGTCCATTGGGCAGAATGCTATCTGTAGAGCACGATGTTGCCTTAGACTACAAAAGCGGATGATGTCAAAATGACTGGAACTTGACGTTTCCTGTTTTCCAGTAACAGCCTTAGATGACTCATCAGGCTTGAATGAGATGCTTTGAACTGTGGTGACTACAATGATGCTCTCTTCTGCATGTCAAAGTGGGAAGCTCTTCCTTAGACTGTCCTTTCTATTGCCTGCCATAGAAATTTCCAGTGGTTCAATACTTGGAAGAAAACTATGGCTATATCTTTTAGAAAAAAAAAAGATCCAGATGAGACAGATCACTGATAAATTACCCATGGTTAGTAAACATGAAAATACCTTTATTAATATTGAGCAAGCTTGAAATGATATGATTGGAATAAACCTTCAAAACCAGCAACTGGGGACTTGGTGAGAGATAAATGCTATTTGTACATTGGAACACTAAGAAGCCATTAAAATGTTCTTATAGATGATTAACTAATAAGAAAGAAAAAATGTTCATGATATTTTTAGTTAAAAAGCTGTATGTTTTACCCCACTTTAATATTTTGATTTTATTCAGATCTATGTCTAGGGCCATTCATACATACATAGAAAGAAAGAACCAAAGCTAAAAATATTTATGCTGAAGTATTGGCAGTAGTTGTTTGAATATATTAGGATATGTGAGTGATTTTTATTTTATTCTTTTTCATGTACAGATTTTCATATTCTTTCTGATGACTACATACTATTTTTACCATAAGATAATGTTATAGAGAGATTTTTTTGCCTATAAAGTTGGAAAATATTTTTAATAATCAAATATTGACAAAACTTCAAGGAAATATATTGTTAAAAGACTTTAATCAGGGCACCTGGGTGGCTCAGTCGGTTGAGCGTCTGACTTCGGCTCAGGTCATGATCTTGCGGTTCGTGGCTTTGAGCCCCACGTCAGGCTCTGTGCTGGCAGCTCGGAGCCTGGAGCCTGCTTCAAATTCTGTGTCTCCCTCTCTCTCTGCTCCTCTCTGGCTCATGCTCTGTCTCTCTCTCCTTCAAAAAAAAAAAAAAAAACATTTGAAAAAAAAAGACTAATCTAAAATAACCCTCCCGGATGTAAGGTTTACAACATACCTCAAAAACTTAAACTGTATATTCTTTGGCCATCAATTCTACAAAAGGGGATTTATTCTAAGAAAAATAATCGGATAACTTTACAAATATTTATTTGCATGATATTTTCATGGCTTTATTTAATAACAGTACATAGGAACAATAAAATATCTACAAATAAGGGAATGGCTAGATAAATTATATTGTATTCATACAAAAAGAGCTATATGTAGTCATTTTGATGTATGTTATAAGAATACTCAATGACATGGAAAATGCATATATTCATTGTTAAATTTCTAACAAGCAGGTATGAAATAGTATGTACACTAAAATCTCAACTATATAAAACATATACATGCATATCATGGAAATGAAAACATATGCAGAGACACGTTACAGTTATTTTTCTGAACAGTGAAATTGCATCCATGCAGGAAACTTATGATTTCTTCTATGTTTTTCTGTGCATTTCTAAATTTCTACAAGGAGTGTGCACTAAGTTTAACAACAACAAAAATATGTTTCACCCTGAAAATATTAATGGGGAAATAGGGATGGGGATGTCCAATAACTAAGGTGTTTATGGGGATTTCAATACATTCCTTCTGGAATTATAAGTTATTTATGGTGCTGACCTCATTTTCTTATTCTCCTTGGAACCTCTTCAGGAACCACCTGCCTTTCTACTCCTCTCACTGGAGTTCTTTCAAAGATTTTCAGTCACGTGGGAAAGCATAACATTTTTGTGGTGGGTAGCATTCTCGATTATTCAGATTCAGATGCAACAAAATTTATTGAGAACATACTGTGTACCAAGTATCTTCACTCTTTGGGGGCATTGCATCAGGCCACAAAGGAGCACTTAGGATTTCTGTAGAAAGAGTTTAAGATATAGATTTCTAAGATCAAAGTTTGCATTCAGAATCTACCACCAATTAGTTTTACAACGAGAAAATCACATTCTTCTGAGCCCTTATATTCACTCAGTTATTCATTATTCATTCATTCATTCAACACACATTGACAAATTCTGACAGGCACTATTCCAAGCCTCAAGGATAGACCACTGAACAAAACAAAATCTCTCTCCTCATTCTGGCAGACTGGAACTGAAAATATATAAATACATAAATATGTCATGTGCCAGATGGAGTTAAATGCTTCAATGAAAACTTAAATCAGCGAGGGGATAAGGAAGGGCTGGAGGGCAGGGTGGAAGATGGTTGTTTTTATAGAGTTGCCGAAGAAAGACTGATAAGGTGACATTTGAGAAACTCTTGGAGGATATGAGACACCCTAATAGCAAATGTCTTATTTCCTTCCCTGGGTTGTTAGAAGAGCTATGTGAAAGAGCTTTGCAAACACAGAAGGGAATCTTCAATACTATGCAGCTTAGTTCTATTTGCCTTTGGTAAGAGAGGACCTGAGTTCACTTCCCTCTACCTGAGGGAATTCTCCCTTTGGAGATGGGGTAGGCATTATAAATAGATGGATGTGAGTAATAGAATCTCTCTCAGGGCCAGAATGGTCAGTTTCCATTCTGCCTAAGTGGTACTAATGAAATATAGATCACAACATTCCCTACAGAGAGCTGTACACTCTCCATCAAAGCCCCTTTAAATCTCTTATTTTGATCATAAAGATTCTCAAAAAAAAAAAGAAAGAAAGAAAGAAAAAGAAAAAAAAAGAATAGTGAGAAATGGCAGGAAAAAAAAAAGAAAGAAAATAATCCACACATTCTAACAGTTCACTGGTTTCAGGTCAGCAAATATCACTAAAAAATGTCATACCATCTGTGGTCTCTGTGCTCTTTCCCTAAAATATTTATCAGTAAATTTAGTTCCTTCTTACCTCTCCTAGGTATCTCTCTGTTGATTTGTCTATATTCACATATGACCCAGCCACTCTGAGATGAATTTTAAATTATAAGGAAGGAAAAGAAAAGTTTTCAAAAACTGTCAAACATTAATTTTGATCCTTCCGCATTAGGCCCTGTGTGATGGCCACACTATGCCAAGTTTGTCGGGATTTGAGTCTTGTGCTTTCCTTCAGGTGTTGATGGGGCTCGAGCGAGGTGGAATATGAGAGTGTGTGATGCTTGGTGCTGGCTGCAGACCAACTCAAAGCTCTGGGGCTCAGTGTTTATACAGGTGTGCCTCTTACTGTCAATGGGTCTGCAGTTATATAAAGGAAGCTATAAAATGTGTCAGGGTAGGGGAAAGCTAGGAATGAAATGAAAATGTCTGACCTCTATTTAAAGATGTCTTCTATATAAGGTCCTTTTTTGGTCTTTAACAGATGCTATCGTGTTGTTTGTAATGAATGGGCAGAAGCACATTGTTCTAGTGTATACTCAAAAAAATGAACTGAATTTAAGCAGGAAGAAAGGAAGGAAGAAAGGAGAAATGAAGGAAGGAGGCAGGAAGGGAAAGAACAGAGGAGGGAGGTAGGAGGTTGTTGTAATATGTAACACTTTAGGACATGAATCAGTCATGTTAATGAGGAATTTTTAAAGGTATCCTAATTACTTAATGTTTCTCTATTTTTGTCAATAGAAGCAACAAAGTTGAGGGCTATAGTTAGTGCAGATAGCTGAACAGTTTCTAATATGCTGACCACTCCCTCTGTCCCCTGCACTCATGTCACATATATAACCTCATCTGTGAAACCTCTTGTGTTTATTAGTTACATATAAACATGTACACAGTAATATTCGTCTCTGTAGTTATATACTAACTCTAGCACCTTGTTGACAGTACTCGCTAAATATTCTTTTATATGAATTCATTAACGTAATCAAACCAGAGGATTTTCTTTAGTGTTAAGAGATAGATTCTGGAGCCATATTGCTTAATTTGAACACTCACTCCTCCCCCTACTACCCATGCGACCTTCAACCTGTTATTTAACCTTTCTGTGGTTCAAATTTACCATCTGTAAACTAAGAATAAAAATATTACTGGCAGCAAAGGATTGTTGTGATGATTACATTCTTTATACATCCACCTCACCACGGGCAGACTTGGTTTTAACTTCTGTAAACATCCATTAATCTGGCAGTGGCAGAACTTCATGAAAATGAAATAAATCACAATGTCCACGTCGATGTCTATCTCTTTTTCTTGATGTAATTCTTTTGAGAGTCACATATTTTCATTTGAATGAGCGGTTCATTCTGGTTTAGGGCTGAATAATTTGTAGTGATTATAAATAATTTCATAAGAATATATCACAAAATATTATACATTCTCTTAATGGCAGACCAATGGTTTAGTTTCAGTGTGGGGTGTCATGAACATAAAGATATTGTAAAAATTAAAAGTGATTATTTATATAAAATGCTTAGAAAAGTGTTTAGCGTGTAATAGGTGCTAGAATAATATTTGCTCTTATTTAATTGTATTTAATGAGGAATTGAATAAGTCCTCACTCTGAAATGAAACCCTACACAATTTTCTATTTTGTTACACATAGACTAAATGAAATCACTAGCAGATGCTGGGTGGTGCTATCAACTGAGTTTGTGAACACCATTCGCCAGCAGGAACAATGATGTTATTTCTGTTCTAATCTAGAACATTTGTGTTGTGACCGTCCAGTTGATCCTCCCCTATGTGCCCTGCAATCTTCTGGGAGAGAAGTGTCACATTGTTTCAGGACTCGGTTTTTGTCACTGCTTCTACAAATGCTTTGAGTTCAGTGTCAGACCAATACATGTTAACTTCTAAGGCAACTTTATTTCCCTCTTAACATGCTCTATAAAATACATGCTCTTACTTAAAAAAAAATTAAGCTGGGAATGTTTTCAAGTCTTTTCTCACATTAGTGCATCTTTGTGTGTGTGTGTGTGTGTGTGTGTGTGTGTGTGTGTTGTGTTCTGTCACTCTTGCTCACATTACAACAATGATGATGGTGCCCCAACACCTTCCGGTTTTGAAGGATGACAAAATTTTCGATTGGGTTATGAACTGAAAAAAAGATTCTTCATCACTTAGCACTATGGCACTTTCAGCATAAATGCCATCAAACTGCATCTGGTCTGCAGTAACTTACCTTATTCCTAGCCACTTCACAACAGATATTTCTGGAGTGCTTTTTGGTTGGGGGAAAAACAATTTAATGAGCATTGTCTACCTGTGTGAGCACCTTGAGGGCATGGGCCAAATCTGAGTCAAGTTATTATTGTTCAGGACCAGCAGTGTTTGTATCAGTGTGTTTAACTGAAGATAACAGAATGCTATGCTTTTAGGCATGTATTCCTTAGATTATTGAGCCAAACTGATATATTTTAGTGGGTTTGGATCAGTATCATCCACAGAAGTAGATCAGATGCAAAGCTTCTGAGATGGGTGAAGCTGAATTGAAATAATATTAGAAATTGATCTCTCAAATTGGTTTCCAGCCTCTTAGGGAAAAAAGTGGCATACTTGCTCCGCATAGTGATTGTTACTACCATGGTGAACAGAGGTTCCCATTTTCAAAGGTCTTGTGTTTGTTATAGCGCCCAAGATTCCCATTAACATTCATCAGGAGTCTTTTACTGTCTCTTTCGCTGTATCTGCAGACCCTCTACAGCCATGCCCCCAAAATGGTGGCTCTTATTTTCCCTTGGAGACTTAAGACTGCATGGGGTGAAAGCATGAAATTTGAAATCAGTGACACCTGGATTTGTCCTAGCTGTTAGTGTGGTGTTCTATGGGCACGAGAGAAATTGAGAAAAACTGCCTTTTGGCATCAGTTTATTCATCTAAAAAGTGTAATAATACTAGGAAAGAGGATGCTATTTATTACAGAAATGTGGAAATAGAAAAAAGTGAATCCATTTTAAAGAAGGACCCAACTTTATAATAAATAATAAACAAACACATTTTATTAGGATCTTATCTTTAAAATACAGAGTTATGCAAATAAGTGTATTTCATCTAAAATAGAACAAGTCATAATTGCAACCATGTGCTACTACTGTGTGATAAGTTGGGAATAATATTTGAATGGGAACTAATCTTATAAGTCAGTGTATAAGTGAATATTTTGTATTGTCAAAGTCTTCATTGTCTAATATGACCTTGTAAATATAGGGAGTTGGAAAATAAATTTCCAAATGAAAAAAAAAAAAAACTCTCCTAGGGGCACTTGGGTGGCTCAGTGGTTAAGCATCTGACTTTGGCTCAGGTCATGATCTCGCGGTTGGTGAGTTAGAGCCCCATGTTGGACTCTGTGCTGACAGCTGGGAGCCTGGAGCTTGCTTCGGATTCTGTGTGCCCCTCCCTCTCTTTCCCTTCCCCGACTTGTACTCTGTCTCTCTCCCTCTCTCTCTCAAAAACAAAAACAAATATACCTCACCTAAAGTTATTGTTTGCATGAACTGATATGCACAAAACATACTTGCCATAGAGTTGGGTGAATTAAAGTCCTTGTATAATAATAAGCATGTGTCTCCACTGGATGCCAAGGCAATTATCCACCTAAGAAAAATGGCCTCAAAAACTGCATTTAGAAATTATTCTTAGCTCTTCTCTTAAAAACATTTTTGGGGTGCCTGGGTGGCTCAGTCATTTGAGCATATGACCTTGGCTCAGGCCATGATCTCAGGGTTCGTAGGTTCGAGCCCTGCGTTGGGCTCTGTGCTGAGAGCTCAGAGTCTGGAGCCTGCTTCAGATTCTGTTTCCCCCTCTCCCACTGCCCCTCCCCTGCTCACACTCGGTGTCCTCTCTCTTTCTCTCTCTCTCTCAAAAATAAATAAACATTAAAAATTTTTTAATTGAAAAAACATTTTTTCAGCTTATGCAGATGTTTGGATTTATCCATTAGCACTCTAAAAATTATTAAGTCATTACCTGAACTATTTACTGGTGGTCTCCATCCTGCCACGTCCCCGTCCTTCTGTGACCCGATTCCATCCTCTCAGAATGTTCTTTCCTAAGGAAAACTGTGCAGGCACATGAGTCTCAGAAAATGCAGAGTGAGATGTCTGATGAAATGTCTGAAGAAAACATATACTGCCTACTTGTTGAAAGTTGATGGGGGTATGCAGGAAACAGGTGAGCACAACTTGCTTCCTTTCAAACTCTCACCTTGTTTTGCGTGGCACACACATCGTTTCTTTCTTCATTCAGGTATTTCATTATAATCCCCTACATGACCTGTATTTTCTCCAGATTCCGTTGTAGTGCTAGTGTTGTAATTGATTGCACGCACTGGCAAGACACCCTTAAAAAATAACTGGTGAAGGTAATTAGGATTATATTTCTTCTTTGGTGGTTACTCAGGCCAATAGATGGATAAACTGGGTTCTCTTTCATTACTTTCATACACACACACACACACACACACACACACACTATGCAAGTGGCAGTATGCTAATTTCTAGACCCTTTTCTGCAGTTGTGAAATTGCATTTTAAGACCAAAGTACAACAAGATGATACAAGTAGCAAAATGCAATATTCAGTCTTTAGATAGTACCTTATTTTTTTCTTGTATGAAGAACCAGTCTGAAGCTATACACTGAGAGGAATGTTTTTTTTTCTTTTCTGTTGAATATTATGTTTAGTTTTAATTATGAAAGATTTCAGAAACTCCGAAAAGTAAGCCAATTTAAAAGATAACCACGTATGCACCACCTACGTTGAACAGAATTAACCTTTTGCCATGATTTTTTCGGATAGCATTTTTGTAAAGGAATAAAATGTTACAATACAGCAAAAGCCCATCCTTTCCCTCCTTTTCATGTTAGAGCTAACTACCCTGCTAAAGTCAGTGTGCCTAATGTCCATGCATGTTTTTGCATATTTTTACATACATGTGTGTGCATAAAAACATACACTAGGCTCATATTAAAAATTTATAAATAAACATTATAAAAAAATTTAATAATAAGTCCCTGAAACTCCTTTCATGGCTTGTTTTTATCATTTTGCCTTATTATTTGGAAGTTTTATCCATGTTGATGCATTTAATATCCAGTTCATTAATTTAAACTTTTTTATAATATTCCATTGCATGAATCCAGTCCTGATATAATATAAGAGACCTTAAACTTACTGAATGTCTCCAAGTGTCAGGCATTATGATAGATATTTACATATATATTTATGGTTTGATTTTTGCTGTCAGGTCATACATTAATTGGATGATGTTTTACTGACTGACAAAGCTGGAAATGAGAAACTTTTATTTTCCTGTCCAATACAAAACGCAGCATTTCTGGGCTCACTATACATCCTTTTAGTTCTGTTTGCAAACCAGTCAGTTGTTTGCTGAGCTTGCCTGTTTACTTTAGCACCATGGCGAATTCATGTACCAGAAGATTGCTCATTCTTTTGATATTCTAGCTGGAAACCTGCTTGCCTAAGTTTACAAGTACATTAGGTATATTTTCTGTCCCCACATTATCACAGGAAACATTTTTACCGAATATTTTGCCACTACATGAAATGGTTCCCTATTTTTCTAGCTTCCAATTATAGTTAATTGTCACTCACCATCTGACCTGAAAGTCACTGCTACATACATCAGGCTTTTGGCACATTAGTACCTTAATTCTAGGTACCAATTTCTTTATCACTTATCTTTTACCACAGTAATGCATAACAAACTGTAATGATATTCAGCATCTTACAACAGTCGTCAACGATTGTTTTCACATTGGATTTTCACACTTGGAGTCTGGCTGCTCCAGGTTGGGCTTGGTTAGGCTGGATTGTAAGCCACAGATTGAATCCAGATTTGTTCCACTTGCCTTTTCTCTTCCTGTGACTATGGGCTAATGGAGGATTGACTCTTTCTTGGTAATTGCAGAAGGCAAACCTCAATACTACAAGCACGTATTAAGCATCTGTTTGCGACATGTTTATAATATCCCACTGTTTAAAGCCTGAGGTCAAGAATCACGAGAGGGTACTCAGAATTGCAAGGCAAAGAAGGAGAGAGGAGTAAAGAAGTAAGAAAAATAACGCAATTGGGGCACCTAGGTGGTTCAGTAAGTTAAGCGTCTGACTCTTGATTTCAGCTCAGGTCATGATCTCATGGTTTGTGAATTCAAGCCCCACATTGGGCTCTATGCTGACAGCAGGGAGCCTGCTTGGGATTCTGTGTCTCCCTGCCTCTCTGCCCCTCCCCCACTTGTGCTGTCTTTCTTTCTCTCAAAGTAAATAAATAAACTTTAAAAACAAATAATGTAGTAGTCTACAAGAAGTAAGAATAATTTATTTTTGTTAGTTGACTCCTATGTGCTAGACATTGCTGTAAGGGCTTTACATACATAAGCTCACATGATTCTCATATCTCCATCATGAGATGTATATTGTTATTTCCATTTTACCAGCAAGGAAACTAAGACTCAGAAGAGTTACCTGCTTATGTCGGTAAGTAACCAAACCAGGAATTTCATCCGGGTCATTAGGTCTCCAAATATATGCTCTTTCTTCCAAAAACCATATGACTTCTATTAAAATACTCCAAATTTCAATGTAAAAATTTAGACACATATAACCATAGAATTTTAAATAAATTATAGTATTAATCAGTGTCTTATTGTGTCCTTCAGAATCGCTTTATCCTCACTGCCTTTCTTGTGAGAAACAGAAGAGATAAAGCATCATTATCAATTTGGGGCCAAAGAAAAGAAAAGAAAAGAAAAGAAAAGAAAAAAAGACCAAACTTACAGTCAGAATAAGAAGTCCGAGTTTTTGTTTTCTTCTTATGTTTTTAAGCATATAATTCTTTCCTTTAGAAAACTTCAGGTGCAGAGGCACCTGGGTGGCTCAGTTGGTTAAGTGTCCAACTTAGGCTCAGGTCATGATCTCATAAGTTCCTGAGTTCAAGACCTGCATTGGGCTTGCAGCTGGGGCTATCAGCATGGAGCCCCCTTCGGATCCTCTGTCTCCCTCTCTGTCTGCTCTTCCCCCACTCACTCATACATTATCTCTCCTTATCTCTCAAAAATAAACAAAAAAAAGGGAAAACTTCAGTGGCAAAATGTATAATCAGATTACATCAATGAAACTGAGGGAAAGTGGTAAAGAAGTCTGCCATCTCTGTTCAAAACAATGTCTACCAGAAGAAAACAAAATAATCTCAGGCCCCCAAATGTCTTCTTTACTCCATGGAAGTAAAATGATGAAAGGTAAGCAAGTGGCATCTCACTACTACCACTTACTAGTTGTGTGACTTTGGGAGTCTGTATAATATCTCTGGGTTTAATTTCCTTATCCATACAATAGGGGAAAGGATACCTACCTTAAAAGTTATAAAAATTAAATTGAGGGGCGCCTGGGTGGCGCAGTCGGTTAAGCGTCCGACTTCAGCCAGGTCACGATCTCGCGGTCCGTGAGTTCGAGCCCCGCGTCGGGCTCTGAGCCATCAGCCCAGAGCCTGGAGCCTGTTTCCAATTCTGTGTCTCCCTCTCTCTCTGCCCCTCCCCCGTTCATGCTCTGTCTCTCTCTGTCCCAAAAAAAAAAAAAAAAAGTTGAAAAAAAAATTAAATTGAGTGCTTATCAGGGGAAGGAATTTGGGATCATGTTTAGAGGAATTGCCTTAGGTATACCCATGTATCTTTGATACAGAGAGAAAAGTGATTTCCTTTGCAATGACTGATTTAAGCTTTATATTTTTGACTTTTAAAAGTTTATATGAATATTTGTTCATAGAACTTAGAGTTCCAAAGGAAGTGAAGCTATTGAAAAAAAGCAGTGCTTTAAATCTTTAGCCATATTTCTTATCATTGATTAATTTGCATCCAAATGACTGTGATGAGCCCAGCCCAGTGATTTTTGCCATATTAATTAATAATTTGTTGAAGTTGTTATGTGATTTATGTGGACACTGGAAATCTTCACTCATTCACCAGGAATTGAACAACCTGGTAATAAAGGCAGAGTGTTAAGCTTTCTTAGGGGATATGAAATTAGTAAGGTGTTATTACTTCCTCAAAAGGATTTTAATCTGAGAAGGGAAATAAGAACAAAACTAAGCAACTGTTAAAAAGAGTGGAAGGCTGGTGGCTCAGTCAGTTGAGCAGCCAACTTCAGGTCAGGTCATGATCTCACGATTTGTGGGTTTGAGCCCTGTGTGGGGCTCTGTGCTGACAGACCAGAGCCTGGAGCCTGCTTCCATTCTGTGTCTCCCTCTCTCTCTGCCCCTCTCCTGCTTGCACTCTGTCTCTATCAAAAATAAATAAACAGGAGCTGGGCAGTGAGCTGCGCTCTGGGACTCAGAGGACACAGTGGCTAACCGCCGGAGGCGGGAGTCGGCATGAGATGAGATCACTCATTCTGGGGAAGAAAGTTCTCAAGTCATGAAGACAACCATGCAGCTTTACAGAGTGATCCAGATAGTGAGGAAATGAGGTCTCCTGCAACTTGCAAGCCATAAATTAGGGAAAAAGGGACCTGGGAAGATGGCGGCATAGGAAGACGCTGGGCTCACTTCGTCCAGATGATCACTTAGATTCCACCCACATCTGCCTAAATAACCCAGAAAACCACCAGAAGACTAGCAGAATGGACTCTCTGGAGCCAAGCTTAGATGAGAGGCCCATGGAAGAAGATAGGAAGGGCGGAGAGGCGGTGCGTGCTACACAGACTGGCAGGAGGGATCTGGGGCAGTGCAGGGGCAGCCCCATGGGCAAGGCACACACCCCGAAGTCTGGCTTGCAAAAGCAGAAGGGCCGGACTCTGTGAGCTCTGACAGCCAACGGGACTTAACATCTGGAATGTTAAAAGTCAACAGCTCTGCTCTTGGAGAGTGGAGAGGGTGAGAAGACATGGGGAGGGAGAGTTGTTGAGCCCCAAAAGGACAGAGTTCAGCTCCGCAAGGGAAATGTGATGGCAAGTGCCATCTCCCTCTCTCATCTCCCAGCCAAAATCCCAAAGGGAACCAGTTCCCATCACGGAATGTGCAAACACCCAAAGCTGTGCTTCTGTGGATCCATCCCTCCGACAGGCCTGCCTCCCTCCTGGTGCTGCAGGGTCCCTCCCACAGGGGACCACTGATGGCAAAGCGACCTAAGCCTACCCATCCTGCCCCTGTGCACCTTGAGGATCGACCCCGGCTAATATGCTCTTGGCCAGATCCCATTGAACCAGTACTACAAGCCTGGCAGTGTGCAAGTAGCCCAGACAGGGGCCACACCACTCCAGTGAGTCCTGCCCCTGGGAAAAGGAAAGATAAAGTACACACCAGTCTGACCATGGCCCCAGCAGTGAGCTGGGGGCAGACATCACATCTGACTGCAGCCCCACCCACCAACACAAGTGACCCCGGACAGCACAGGGGAAGTGCCCTGCAGTTTGGAGCTACCACAGGGACTACTCCAAATGATGAAATGGAAGAACTCTCAAAAGAAACTCCAGGAAGTAGCGACAGCTAATGAATTGATCAAAAATGATTTAAGCAATATAACGGAACAAGAATTTATAATAATAGTCATAAAATTAATCACTGGGCTTGAAAAAAGCATAAAGGACAGCAGAGTATCTATTACTAGAGAGATCAAGGGACTAAGAAATAGTCATGAGGAGCTTAAAAATGCTATAAATGAGGTGCAAAAGAAAATGGAGGCAGCCATAGCAAGGATTGAAGAGGCAGAGGAGAGAAAAGGTGAATTAGAAGATAAAATTATGGAAAAGGAGGAAGCTGAGAAAAAGAATTAAAAAAATCCAGGAGTATGAGGGGAGAATTAGAGAACTAGGTGATGCAATCAAACAGAACAATATCTGTATCATAGGAATTTCAGAAGAAGAAGAGAGAAAGGGGCTGAATTTGTACTTGAACAAATCATAGCTGAGATCTTCCCTGATCTGGGGAAGGAAAAATGCATTGAAATATAAGAGGCACAGAGAACTCCCTTCAGATGTAACTTGAATTGATCTTCTGCATGACATATCATAGTGAAACTGGCAAAATACAAGGATAAAGGGAAAATTCTGAAAGCAGCTAGGGATAAACACACTCTAACTTACAAAGGTAGACACATAAGAATAGTAGCAGACCTATCTACTGAAACTTGGCAGGCCAGAAAGGAATGGCAGGAAATCTTCAATGTGATGAGCAGATACAATATGGAGCCAAGAATCCTTTATCCAGCATGTCTGTCATTCAGAATAGAAGGAGAGATAAAAGTTTTCCCAAACAAACAAAAACTGAAGGAATTCATCACCACTAAACCAGCCATACAAGAGATCCTAAGGGGTATTCTGTGAGTGAAATGTTGCAAGGACCACAAAGTACCAGAGACATCACTACAAGAATGAAACCTACAGACATCACAATGACTCTAAACCCATATCTTTCTATAATAAAACTGAACGTAAATGGACTAACTGTGCCAAGCAAAAGACATAGGATATCAGAATGGATAAAAAAAACAAGACCCATCTATTTGCTGTCTACAAGAAAATCATTTTAGACCTGAGGACACCTTCATATTGAAAGTGAGGGGATGGAAACTATCTATCGTGCTACTGAAAATCAAAAGAAAGCTGGAGTAGCCATACTTATATCAGACAAACTAGACTTTAAATTAAAGGCTGTAACAAGAGATGAAGAAGGGCGTTATATAATAATTACAGGGTCTATCCATCAGGAAGAGCTAACAATTATAAATGTCTATGTGCTGAATAAGGGAGCCCCCAAATATATAAAATAATTAATCACAAACATAAGCAACCTTATTGATAAGAATGTGGTAATTGCAGGGGACTTTAATACCCCACTTACAACAATTGATAAATCATCTAGACACAGGATCAATAAAGAAACAAGGTCTGTGAATGATACATTGGATCAGATGGACTTGACAGATATATTTAGAACTCTGCATCCCAAAGTCACAGAATATACTTTCTTCTTGAGTGCACATGGAACATTCTCCAAGATAGATCACATACTGGGTCACAAAACAGACCTTCATAAGTGTAAAAGAATTGAGATCATACCATGCACACTTTCAGACCACAATGCTGTGAACCTTGAAATCAACCACAGGAAAAAGTCTGGAAAACCTCCAAAAGCACGGAGGTTAAAGAACACCCTACTAAGAATGAGTGGGTCAACCAGGCAATTAGAGAAGAAATTAAAAAGTATATGGAAACAAATGAAAATGAAAATACAACAAATGCTTTGGGATGCAGTGAAGGCAGTCCAGAGAGGAAAATGCATTGCAATCCAGGCCTATCTCAAGAAATAAGAAAAATCCCAAATACAAAATCTAACAGCACACCTAAAGGAAATACAGGCAGAACAGCAAAGATACCACAAACTCAGCAGAAGAAGAGAAATAATAAAGATCAGAGCAGAAATAAACAATATAGAATCTAAAAAAAACAGTAGAGCAGATCAATGAAACCAAGAGTTGGTTTTTTGAAAAAATAAACAAAATTGATAAACCTTTAGCCAGGCTTCTCAAAAAAATAAAAGGGAGATGACCCAAATAGATAAAATCATGAATGAAAATGGAATTATCACCACCAATCCCTCAGAAATACAAGCAATTATCAGGGAATACTATGAAAAATTATCTTCCAACAAACTGGACAAACTGGAAGAAATGGACAAATTCCTAAGCACCCACACATTTCCAAAACTCAAACAGGAAGAAATAGAAAACTTGAACAGACCCATAACCAGCGAAGAAATGGAATCAGTTATCAAAAATCTCCCAACAAATAAGAGTCCTGTACCTAGGGACTCTTCCCTGGGGAATTCTACCAGATATTTAAAGCAGAGATAATACCTATACTTCTCAAGCTGTTCCAAAAAAATAGAAAGGGAAGGAAAACTTCAGACTCATTTTGTGAAGCCCGCATTACTTTGATTCCCAAACCAGAAAGAGACACAGCAAAAAAAGAGAACTAAAAAAAAGAGGCCAATATCCCTGATGAATATGGATGCAAAAATTCTCAATAAGATACTAGCAAATTGAATTCAACAGCATATAAGAAGAATTATTTACCATGATCAAGTGGGATTCATTCCTGGGCTACAAAGTGGGTTCAACATTCACAAATAAATCAATGTGATATATCATATTAATAAAAGAAAAGATAAGAACCATATGATCCTGTCAATCAATGCAGAAAAAGCATTTGACAAAATTCAGCATCCTCTCTTAGTAAAAGCCCTCGAGAAAGTTGGGATAGAAAGAATGTACTTACAAATCATAAAAGCCATTTATGAAAAGCCCACAGCTAATATCCTCTTCAATGGGGAAAAACTGAGAGCTTTCCCCCTGAGATCAGGAACACAACAGGGATATCCACTCTCACCACTGTTGTTTAACATAGTATTGGAAGTTCTAGCATCAATAATCATACAACAAAAGGAAATCAAAGGCATAAAAATTGGCAAAGATGAAGTCAACCTTTCACTTTTTGCAGATGACATTCTACTATACATGGAAAACCCAACAGACTCCAACAAAAGTCTGCTAGAACTGATACATGAATTCAGCAAAGTCGCCGAATACAAAATCACTGTACAGAAATCAGTTGCATTCTTATATACTAATAATGAAGCAACAGAAAGACAAATAAAGAAACTGATCCCATTCACAACTGCACCAAGAATCATAAAATACCTAGGAATAAACCTAACCAAAAATGTAAAAGATCTGTATGCTGACAACTATAGAAACTTTATTAAGGAAATTGAGGAAGATACAAAGAAATGGAAAAACATTCCATGCTCATGGATTGGAAGAATAAATATTGTTAAAATGTCAATACTACCCAAAGCAATCTACACATTCAATGCAATCCCAATCAAAATTGCACCAGCATTCTTCTCAAAGGTAGAACAAGCAATCCTAAAATTTGTATGGAGTCACAAAAGACCCCGAATAGTCAAAGTAATATTGAAGAAGAAGACCAAAGCAGGAGGCATCACAATCCAAGACTTTAGCCTCTACTACAAAGCTGTAATCATCAAGGCAGCATGGTACTGGCACAAAAACAGACACATAGGTCAAAGGAATAGAATAGAAACCCCACAATTAGACCCACAAAAGTATGGCCAACTCATCTTTGACAAAGCAGGAAAGAATATCCAATGGAAAAAAGACAGTCTCTTTAATAAATGGTGCTTAAAGAACTGGACAGCAACATGCAGAAGAATGAAACTAGACCACTTTCTTACACCATTCACAAAAATAAACTCAAAATGGATGAAGGACCTGAATGTGAGACAGGAAACCATTAAAACCCTACAGGAGAAAGCAGGAAAAAAACTCTGACCTCAGTCGCAGCAATTTTTTTTTTTTTGTTTCTTTTTTTTTTTTTATATATGAAATTTATTGACAAATTGGTTTCCATACAACACCCAGTGCTCATCCCAAAAGGTGCCCTCCTCAATATCCATCACCCACACTCCCCTCCCTCCCACCCCCCATCAACCCTCAGTTTGTTCTCAGTTTTTAACAGTCTCTTATGCTTTGGCTCTCTCCCACTCTAACCTCTTTTTTTTTTTTTTTCCTTCCCCTCCCCCATGGGTTCCTGTTTAGTTTCTCAGGATCCACATAAGAGTGAAACCATGTGGTATCTGTCTTTCTCTGTATGGCTTATTTCACTTAGCATTACACTCTCCAGTTCCATCCACGTTGCTACAAAAGGCCATATTTCATTTTTTCTCATTGCCACATAGTACTCCATTGTGTATATATACCACAATTTCTTTATCCATTCATCAGTTGATGGACATTTAGGCTCTTTCCATAATTTGGCTATTGTTGAGAGTGCTGCTATAAACATTGGGGTACAAGTGCCCCTATGCATCAGTACTCCTGTATCCCTTGGGTAAATTCCTAGCAGTGCTATTGCTGGGTCATAGGGTAGATCTATTTTTAATTTTCTGAGGAACCTCCACACTGCTTTCCAGAGCGGCTGCACCAATTTGCATTCCCACCAACAGTGCAAGAGGGTTCCCGTTTCTCCACATCCTCTCCAGCATCTATAGTCTCCTGATTTGTTCATTTTGGCCACTCTGACTGGCGTGAGGTGATACCTGAGTGTGGTTTTGATTTGTATTTCCCTGATAAGGAGCGACGTTGAACATCTTTTCATGTGCCTGTTGGCCATCCGGATGTCTTCTTTAGAGAAGTGTCTATTCATGTTTCTGCCCATTTCTTCACTGGGTTATTTGTTTTTCGGGTGTGGAGTTTGGTGAGCTCTTTATAGATTTTAGATACTAGCCCTTTGTCTGATATGTCATTTGCAAATATCTTTTCCCATTCCGTTGGTTGCCTTTTAGTTTTGTTGGTTGTTTCCTTTGCTGTGCAGAAGCTTTTTATCTTCATAAGGTCCCAGTAATTCACTTTTGCTTTTAATTCCCTTGCCTTTGGGGATGTGTCGAGTAAGAGATTGCTACGGCTGAGGTCAGAGAGGTCTTTTCCTGCTTTCTCCTCTAAGGTTTTGATGGTTTCCTGTCTCACATTTAGGTCCTTTATCCATTTTGAGTTTATTTTTGTAAATGGTGTGAGAAAGTGGTCTAGTTTCAACCTTCTGCATGTTGCTGTCCAGTTCTCCCAGCACCATTTGTTAAAGAGGCTGTCTTTTTTCCATTGGATGTTCTTTCCTGCTTTGTCAAAGATGAGTTGGCCGAGTCGCAGCAATTTCTTACTTGACTCATCTCCAAAGTCAAGGGAATGAAAAGCAAAAATGAACTATTGGGACCTCATCAAGATAAAAAGCTTCTGCACTGCAAAGGAAACAATCAACAAAACTAAAAAGCAACCAATGGAATGGGAAAAGATATTTGCAAATGACATATCAGTCTAAGGGCTAGTATCCAAAATCTATAAAGAATTCACCAAACTCCTCATCCAAAAAACAAATAATCCAGTGAAGAAATGGACAGAAAACATGAATAGACACTTCTCTAAAGAAGACATCCAGATGGCCAACAGACACATGAAAAGATGCTCAACATTGCTCCTCATCAGGGAAATACAAATCAAAACCACACTCAGATATCATGTCACGCCAGTCAGAGTGGCTAAAGTGAACAAATCAGGAGACTATACATGCCGGAGAGGATGTGGAGAAACGGGAACCCTCTTGCACTGTTGGTGGGAATGCAAACTGGTGCAGCCACTCTGGAAAACAGTGTGGAGGTTCCTCAAAAAATTAAAAATAGATCTACCGTATGACCCAGCAATAGCACTGCTAGGAATTTACCCAAGGGATACAGGAATGCTGATGCATAGGGGCACTTGTACCCCAATGTTTATAGCAGCATTTTCAACAATAACCAAATTATGGAAAGAGCCTAAATGTCCATCAACTGATGAATGGATAAAGAAATTGTGGTTTATATACACTATGGAATACTACTTGGCAATGACAAAGAATGAAATATGGCCTTTTGTAGCAACGTGGATGGAACTGGAAAGTGTTATGCTAAGTGAAATAAGTCATACAGAGAAAGACAGATACTGTATGTTTTCATTCTTATGTGGATCCTGAGAAACTTAACAGAAGACCATGGGGGAGGGGAAGGAAAAAAAAGAGAGGGAAGGAGCCAAACCATAAGAGACTCTTAAAAAACTGAGAATAAACTGAGGGTTGATGGGTGGTGGGAGGGAGGGTAAAGTGGGTGATAGGCATTGAGGAGGGCACCTGTTGGGATGAGCACTGGGTGTTGTATGGAAACCAGTTTGACAATAAATTTCATATAAATAAATAAATAAATAAACAAACAAACATTTAAAAAAATTTTAAATTAGAAAAAAAAAGAGTGTAAGGCCATATGTGATTTCTCGTAAAATAATTACTGATAAAATTATGTAGTTCCAAAGAGTGCCATTACTTTAAATATTTTGATCAAAAAATTTCTCAGAGGGGAGATGGCAGAATTTTGATAGGAAAGGCAAATTTTCATTATTCCAGGGAGTCAAATTACATGTTATAAATAAGGAAGCACAAGGACATATGCTTATGGAACTGGAGTGTGGAATACTCATACAAGTAATCAGAGGGATCTGATCACATTAAATAATAGTTCATTGGCTGTATATTGTTTCCCTTGTTTTGGTGCAGGAGGTCAATTAACATATAATATGTAGAGGCTTTTGAGATTAATTTCATGTGCCACAGAACTCCTGAACACTACGCATCCTATATAATCTAGTAGACTACCAGATTGATACCCATATACCTATTCTTGCCTTGAAAAAATGAGATCCAACCCAGGTGGCCAGAACTGTACTGTACTTTTGGATTAGCTCCCGTGGTAAGCATTGAATAAAAAACATCAGACTCAATATTAAAATTGTTGCAACTTTTGAGAAAATGATAGAGCTACTCTAATACAGACTGTTTGGAAATTAAAAAAAAATGTTTACTATGCATTTTGAAAAGTATACATATGTAAAATTTATTTTTAATCCAATTAAATATTTTATGAGGAGACATAAAAGTATGCAGGAAAATCATAGAAACTTAACAGGTATTCTAGAAATGATGAGGGGTATTCCATTATATTCTTTTGAGAAACAGAAAAAATGAGACAAAAATGAATGAGGAAATTCAATGCAAGCCACTTCATAACTATGTGATACAGTAAAGTAGAGAAAAAAATTGGAGACATTAAAGTCTATGTAGGGGAGATGGAGGTGAAATGGGATATGATAGGAAAAGATTAGGAAAATGTCTGTTTCAGTCTTGAGTTCATCAGTTTATTTTGTGAAGGCAGACATATTTTATTGACTGAAATGTGAAGCAGCTGAACATGTATCATTCAATCTCTTAAAAAGGGAGGTAAACCACCTTGTAGAAGGAGACAAATAACTATATGACAAACTACCATGAGGACTTTGTAGGTTGAAGAATGTTTCACAGTCACACTATCTGTATCCATACTCCCTAAATCTTGACCCAGTGTTGACCAGCTTTATTCCATTAAACCCTAGGAGGTTGAACTGTATTACTTCCAGAATAGCCCTAATTTTCTCAGGGCCATCCATTCTGAGCCAGGCAGGAGCCAAAATGCATGTGGATTGTGAGCCTAAGCACCAACCATGGAGCAAATTATACACATTTGATCCATTACTCTCCATTATACAATCCTTCAGGGTGAATTTTCCATGCCTTTAAAGCACTTAAATGTCACATTAACTTCTTTTGATAACATCTTATATAATTCTGTCATTCTTAAAAATCGCCCATTGATCTTGTGATTACACTAGGCTATCAAAGAATCACATAGATACTTATTAATAGGTGGCCCTCCTTCCCCATGACAGCATTGTTTTTATTGAATATAATTTGATTTGATGCCCCATGCCTATATGTAGAAACATTATAAGATGAAGACCTATGAAAACTAACTTGTCACTATATTTATTGTAAGGGTGTTGTGTATCATATTTCCATTTTTTTCTTAAGATAACCCATAGAAGCAATTTGTCTTCAATGTCATTAAGAGAAAAGGATGTGCTTTTCCCTGACACTAGGTGTATATTTGTTTTATGAACACTCTCCATTTTTCACATTTCATTTTGTTTTTCTTCCCTCATTTTCCGTTCCCCTCAGTTTTATTGCTTTTAAGTTATTGATTTTACTCTGTAATATTTTTTTTGTCTGTAAAACATGTCTTGGTTGAAACTCTTCTTAAAATGAAGATAAAAATTAATTAATTTTAAGAGCAATTCCTGCAACAAATATTAGTCACTGAGAGATTTTCTTCATATTCACCAGTGGCAAATGTAACTTACTGTGCAGTTTACCTGAACAGAAGTAACTAAAGCCCCCCAGGGTACCATTTTGCTTGCCTAGTCTGCATTTCGGGGTGCCAGAATCTTTTCCGCAGTTCAGAGTTGACTTTAGACATGACATTGCTCATATCCATGTTTAAAATTGCTAGATGTTAGTTTGATATCAAAACTATTAATTGAGAATATTAAACTCATGATGTAGAATTAACTATGTTGTAATTTGAAAATTTTAAGCAAATAACACCTTGTAGAGAGCAGATTGTGATTACAGTGCTTCTGATATTGCTAATTAATATATAATGTGGAAATCTTCACAAAGAATTAGTGAAAATCTTAGTTGACAAGGTCTATTTCATTAGTCACCGACTGGGCTTTTTAATAATTTTTTAAAATATTTATTTATTTGAAGAGAGAGAAGAGAGAAAGTAAAGAGAGGGAGAGAGAAAACACAAGTGGGGGAGGGGAAGAAAGCGAGAGGAGAGAGAGAATCCGAAACAGCCTCCACACTTAGCATGGAGCCAGATTCAGGTCTTGATCTCACAAACTGTGAGATCATGACCTGAGCTGAAATAAAAAGTTGGATGCTTAACCATCTGAGCCACCCAGGTGCCTCTAGTCGCTAAGTGTTTTTAATTTGTGTAAACATGCAAAAATATGGCTCATTAAGAGTATTCTTTATATTATTTATCTAGGAAAAGTAATTAATAGAGTGTCTATTCAAGACAATGTCTTTGGCTGGGTTTTGGACTAAATCTAGCTTGTTTGTGTATATGTGTTTCTCGGATGCTGGAAGGATGCATATTTTTTAAAAACTTATGTGCCTCAAAGCAGATCAGACTCATGGAGAACTCAGAGTTTTAATAACCGCAAACTGGTACCTTCAAAGGAAGAGAAACTTTTATGCCTTTTCTGCATCACTGAGTCCCTCATCTCATTTTCCAGCCTGAAACCAAAGGCATGAAACTATATTAATCCTTCAGCTGAGAGGCATATTTAAAATAAAGGATTTGATGTTATCTTAGCAACAGCTTTCTTGAAATTTCCAAGCAGCTAATATTGTGATCAGAATGGCTGACAGGCAGTTATGTAAAGCCTGGTCTGTGTGTCGCGAAGAACTTGTGGATTCTAGCTTCACTGAAATTTTTGTTTTTGCCATGTCCGACCTTTGAAAGAAAACATTAATCTTAACAGTTTGCCATGACTTCTTATTATGAGTCTCTTTATCATATTTTAGATATTTCTGATGTTCGAAGTCTCAAAATATTATTAGCACCAATTCCCTTCTTGTTGGTCCTGAGTTTGTATAAATTATAAGGCCTGGAAAAATAGATACAGAAGGGATTAAGTTACTTTTTTTGTACTGTGTCCTCTATTTCCGGTTTTGCAAAGGCATATTTGTATTTTCACTCTTTTCCAGGAACAAATTGAAGTGTTTTTCTCTAAATTTCATATTCTAAGAAAAAAAATTTGCCTTTATTCACATTGTCATAGGAAAGCATAACAGTATTCATGTATGTATATATTTATATTAAATACAGCCACTTAAATACAACTATTAAAATATTTTTGTATGGCTATATGTTAAATATATCTAAAGGTTAAATATATCTGTATACCCAGATATAGATTTTATACAGAGATAGACTTACATGTGGATATGCAGCTATTTTTAACATTTTAAAGCAAAAATTTAAATGTCCAAAAGAGTATAGAGTGGAATATCTTCCTCCTATTTCTTCTTTTTTTTTTTAAATTTTTAAATGTGTATTTATTTTTGAGAGAGATAGAGACAGAGCATTAGCGGGAGAGGGACACAGAGAGGGAGACACAGAATCCAAAGCAGCCTCCAGGCTCTGAGCTGTCAGCACAGAGCCCAGTGCAGGACTCAAACTCACTACCATGAGATCATGACCCCAGTGAAAGTGGGACACTTAACTGAATGACCAACCCAGGAGACTCTCTTCTTCCTATTTCTGTTCCTCAGGCACCCGTTGCTTTTGCAGAGACAACCTTAGTTACTATTCAAGAGATAATTAATGCACACACAGACACCCACAAGTATTTTTCCTCTTTTTTATAAAGATGCAGCAAATTACAGACTTTATTTATTTTTTAATATTTGTTTATTTTTGAGTGAGGGTGGGGGGAGAAAAGAGAGCGGGAGAGAGGGAAAGAGTCTTAAGTAGGTTCCACACTGTCCATGCAGCGTCGGACACAGGGCTCCATCTCACATACCATGATCTGAGCAAAGTCAGACGATTAACCAACTGAGCCACCCAGATTTTATCCTTTATCTTGTTTTTCTTTCTTATAAAAATATATCTTTGAATACACACACGCACACAAGTACTTCATCATCACTTTCATAGCTGCTGCGTAGGATTATATTTTGTGGATATACCCCAATTGATAGGCATTTTGATTGTTTCCAGCCTTCTGCTAGCCCAAATAATACTTATGTAACATTTTGCATATGTATAACTTCTCAATAAGATAAATTCATAAACATGAAAAATGATTTTTAATTATGGAAATATTTGTGAATTGTCACCTATGGTGATTTTGCTAATTTATACCACCACTAGTAATGTATAAATTGTTTTTTTTCATTCACACCCCCTCCAACATTGTGTGTTGGCAAACTATTTTTTTTTTTTGGCAATCTTCTGAGGAAATATTTTAAGATATTTACATTGACAGTGCTTATACTATCCCCTCCACACACGTGTGTGTGTGTGTGTGTGTGTGTGGGTGTGTGTGTCCACACGCATATATGAAAGATACAGGTATTGGTGGAGTTTGTAGAATTGAAATTTTCAATCATTTCATTTTTTAGAATAGCCTATATAGTTTTTAAACAATTTTTTAAAGTTGATTTATTTATTATTGAGAGAGAGAGAGAGAACAAGCTGGGGAGAGGCAGAGAGAGAGGAGACATAGAATCCGAAGCAGGCTCCAGGCTCTGATCTGTCAGCACAGAGTCTGATGTGGGACCCAAGCCCACAGACCCACAGACCGTGAGATCATGACCTGAGGCAAAGTCAGACGCTCAAGTGACTGAGCCACCCAGGCACCTGAACAGGTTATATATTTTGCATCATACTTGGGAAGGCCTTCCACACTCAGATTATTAAAACAAGTTTCTCATGCTTTCCTGTAGTACTTTTATGTCTTATTTTTCACTTTAACTTCAATGATCCATCTGGCATTTGTTTTCATGTAAATTGTAATGTCAATATCCTAGTTACTTTTGCATGTTGCTATTTCTTTATAAATTATAGAATAAACTTGTCTAATTGAGGGAAAAATCCCATGACTTTTTTATAGGAGATAATTTAAAATTCTGAATTAGTGAAAATTGACATCTATATGATATTTATAATTTTAATCAAGATACATGTTCTAGTTCCTTTGGTATCTCCAAGTAATATTTTAATGTTTTGTTCAAATAGATTTTCCACATTTCAGGAAAAATTTAATGTATGTATGTCTTTCTTTTGCACATTTATGGAAGAGGGTCTTTTTTTAACCATTACTGGTGATTATTTATATACATAGATACTATTGATTCTTTTAATTAATTTTGTAACTAGCTGTCTTTATATAAACCTTTTTCATTTTCCATACATTTTCAGTTGGTTTCCTTGGATATTATAGGTAACCAATCATATCTCTCATAATTTTACCTTCCCCACATAGTTAGCACCAGCTAGCTTCTAAAATAAGCAGTAAATCTCAGTGGCTTAACAAAATAAAGTTTTATTTTACAATATGGGCCGATGCAGTCTGATGGGGTGGGGTGACCATACCCAAAGAGTATTCTGAGGAGATAGGTATCTTCTCTCTTCTATTTCTATCGTTTTAAGACAAAGGTTGTCAAAATTTGTTTCCATACAGGGCCAGACAGTGAATATTTTAAGCTTTGCTGACCATATAGTCTCTCTTGCAACTATTCAACTGTTGTTATAACTTGAAAGCAGCCATAGACAATACGTAAATGAATAAGCATGGCTGTGCAATAAAACTTAATTTGCAATTTAGGCAGCAAGCCAGATTTGGCCCATGAATCATGGTTGGCCAACCACTCTTCTTAGGCCTCAGGATTCTGTATTGGATTCTTTGTATCCAGCTGTGGGTGTGGGAGGAAAGAACCAGGATCACTCGGAATGTTTTCATTAAATAGACTTGGAATTAGTTCACCTCACTTTTGTCCATATTCTACCTGTACAACTCAATTATATGGACTTGCCTATTGGGAAATTTAGTTTATATAGTGCCCTAGAAAAGCAAAAAACAGATATGGTGATCATCTGACTAGTTTCCACTATTACCGATGCTTGAAAACCTTTAGAAGAATGATTTATCTCTTTTGTATAATTCAATGGGCTACCATTGCCAGAAAGAGTGAAACAACAGTGATGATAGTGAAGATCCTTTTCTTTGTCCTTGACCTTAATGGCCTGCTAGAATTTGTCATTAATCTGAATGATTAGTTTTAAGACTACGAAAGATGAATTTTATCATGTTATGAAAGATTTATGTTCTTTGTATTTGTATCCCACAACAAATTTGCATACCTGTTATTCACAGAAGGATCTGTGTTGGTAAGGACCATGAACTAAGAATAGATTTTATATTTGTAAAGGGTTACAAAAATAGCCAAAGAAAGTGCAACAGAGACTGTATGTGAATCACAAAGCCTAAATATTTGCTGTCTGATTCTTTACAGAAAAAGTGTGTCCAGTCTTGCTCTGGAACAGGGCTACTCAAAGTGATCAGAGATTAGCAGAATTAGCGATACCTAGAACTTCACCAGTGAACATTTTAAGCCAGGTTGTTCTTTGTTGTGGGCACTCCCTGTGCAACATAGTGTATTTAGCAGCATCTCTGGGTTCTATCTACCTTGTCATTAGCACCCTCCCACATAGTAACTATAATAACACATGTCTCCAAACATTGACAGATGTCCCCTGGTGAGCAAAAGCCTCACCTGCTGAGAACCACTGATCCAGAAACTTGTTAGAAATACAAATTCATGGCCTCATCCCAGAAATACTGAATTAGACTTTCTGGTCTAGTCCGTGTTTTAATAAGCTCTTATTTATACTAAATGTGTAACGATGATTCTTATTTACACTAAAGTTTATTAAATACCACTCCAGAGTAGTTTAAAGAACTTTGGAATCATCTGTTTTCTGAAAAGTTTGGTACAATTACCTGTATAACCATGGTGTGCTGTTTGTACAGGGTAACATGCTGATAGCATCCTTCATATTTTTCATGTAAATTGATCGGTTTAGATTTTTTATTTTTTTGGTGACCTTTAATAAGTCATATTATCTAAAATATTAATCACTTCATCCAAGTTTTAAAATGCATTTTCACAGAGTTGAGCAAAATAATTTCACATGAATTTTTTAAAACTTTATTTAGTTAATGGCTTATAATTTTATTGATATTTTCAATAGTAATTTCTGATATTTTCATTAATTTTTTTGTTTTGCTCTTGTATCTCAACCTGTATTTTTATCAATTTCTCCATTTGGTTTTCCCTGGGCTTTTGGTTTTTCCTTTTCAAAGTTCTTTATATATAATTGTTAATTTAAATTTTAGCTTAATATGAATATTTACAGTATGAATATTCTTCCAGGCTCTATCAGGTATCTCCCCAGGAGTTTTGCTAAGTAAATATTCTAATAACAATATGTTTTGTATATATTCTAAAATTTAAGTTTTGATTTTGTCTTTGACTCATGTCTTAGAAGAGAAAGTTAGTTATTAATTTTCAGATTTTTAGCTCTTTTGTCTCATTGTCTTCTTCATTTCTAGTTTTATTAGATGGTTACAAGAAAATTCTACCTATGCTGATTCTACTCTTTTGAAATATATTGAGGGTTTCATACAGTTGATTTTGTGTGTGCATGTGTGTGTTTTAAATCCTTCTCTCAGATTCAACATATAATTGGGTTTCCCTTTGTTTTCCAATTTCTTTTATTTTTAATTTTTTTTAACATTTATTTACTATTGAGAGACAGAGAGATACAGAGCATGAGCAGGAATGGGGCAGAGAGAGGAGGAGACACAGAATACGAAGCCGGCTCCAGGCCCTGAGCTGCCAGCACAGAGCCCAGTGCGGGGCTTGAACTCACAAGCTGCAAGATCATGACCTGAGCCGAAGTCAGCCACTTAACTGACTGAGCCACCCAGGCACCCCTCCAATTTCTTTTATATATGATTGTTGAGTTTAGCCCTATAATATATTGATATGATTGATATGAAAATTCTGTTGTGTCCTTTGACTCAATGCTTTTAGTTTGTGTAGGATATTTTTTCTTTTCTATTCTTTTCTTTTTAGAGAGAGAAAGAGAGAGAGAGAGAGGAGGGAGAGAGAGAATGAGTGGGGGAAGGGCAGAGGGTGGGGGGTTGGACAGAGGATCTGAAGTGGCTCTATACATTGCCAGCAGTGAGCCTGATGCAGGGCTCCAACTCAAGAACCATGAGATCATGATCTGAGCTGAAATTGGATGTTCAACCGAGCCACCCAGGTGCCCCGGATATTTTTTCAATATTTTGTTTTGTGGGCTTGTGTATCCTTTGTTTTGCATGTTTCTTCTGATAATATGGACATTTTTAGTTTCATGTGTGAAGCTACCTTTAAACTAGAAATTTATATAAAATCCTTAATTGTCTATATTTTACACAAATATCTGTTTACTCCCTAGAAGGAGGAATGATTATGTTAGCATATTTCTCTCATCACTACCCTCCCTTCTCCACACTCAGTTCAGTTGAAGTGTTGTATTTCTTAATGTATATGTGTTTTTTTTAATTTTTTTATGTGTATTTATTTTTTAGAGCAAGAGAGACAGAGTGTGAGTGGGGGAGGGGCAGAGAGAGAGGGAGACAGAATCTGAAGCAGGCTCCAGGCTCTGAGCTGTCAGCACAGAGTCTGACATGGGTTTTGAACCCATGGATCATGAGATCATGACCTGAGCTGAAGTCGGATGCTTAACCAACTGAGCCACCCAGGCACCCCAGCTACATGTGCTTTTAAATAAGCTGAAATGTCTCTAATTAATCACCTTTAAATGATACAGTTTTTCAACTAGCTGTAAGAAAAAGTAACTTTACATTAAAATTTTTTCCAACCTTCTGCCCATTTTATTAGATTGTTATAGTGCCAGGATAAAGACCATTTATAAAAGTTTTATAACCCTACTCCCTACATGTTTTAGTTAAATAGATTCAGTATTCACTTCTAATCATTTTGCCATAGTTTCCCATTCTTTCCTGTTTGGCAAAAACCATTATTTACATCACTTCTTCAAGATGAGCTCATAGCAATATTTCTTGGTTTTGCTTGTTCAAAAATATCAGTGGAAAATTATTGGATCATACTTTATGTCTTTGAGGTCTTCACAGCCATTTTTTCCCACTACTTTCTAATGTTGAATATTGTGGTACATAAAACTAAGATTAGACTGAATTTTAGGTGCGTAAAAATGTTGTGATTGTACTGCATGGCCACCCAAAGAATTTTTTCCTTACCTAACAATAATGTAACTAAGATACACCTCACTGTGAAATGGTTTTGGTATATGTCTTTTGTACCCATTGAACCAATTCTTCTTTTAGTTCTAGAATATTTAATTTATATTTTAATATTTTCTGTGTTCCTTTGATTTCCATAAGTGTCATTTGTATAAAACCCATTTTACCTCTTTCTTTTAAAATTTTTCTTATATCTTTTCCATTGTACCTGTGTCTTATAATTTAGTCTGCTTTGATTTTTCCAGTCTTCTTTTTTTTCCTTCCAGTTCTTTCCTGAGTTTTATCAGCTTGTGATTCAACTGTTTTTGCTTTTCACCATCTGTACGCTGATCTATTATATAGCCATTTGCCCGTATAAAACTTTGGCTTATATTACTATTTAAAATACTAAGAAAATACATACTGGGAGACAATTAGCAGTTTCTTCCACAAGGAAAGATTGGCCTTCTAGAGAGAATATTTTTTCTTGTTTTAAGCTATATGACACGTAACTGGGGAAATAGGAACCTGTATTGCTTGAAGAACTACCATTATTTTATTGGTGAAAGAATAAAGAGAGATGTTTGTGGCAGGAGGCATTTTCTTGTGGTCTCTGGTGCAAGGCCTGAGAATTCTATCTCGCTGGATTTTACATAGTAACAGAAACCAAGGTAGGTTGTTAATGGAAATGCAAAATGAAATATTCCTGCCATCCCACTATGTTTTTACACCTTTTATATCATATATATATAGTTGGGGGTTAGGATTTGATTTTTTGCAAACAGGTATGCAGCCCAGCTTCCACGTCTACATTAATTAATAGCAAATTAATGTCTAATGTCAATGTCCAGTAAAATGTTTGACTCTCCAAGCTCCATTTAGTTTTGCAATTCCAATTACCCGGTGCTATATATTTCTTCATGGCATGAGGGTATCATTTGCAGGTTTATAAATGTTTTTTGAATATCAGGAGATAAAATTAGATTGTGTTTTCCCTGGTAAGGTAACAGATGTTCTAGGACACTAATTACCCTACAAACAGTATCATTTACTTAGAATATATTAGGCTCATTAAACATTTTTCCTCTTGGTTTTGTTACAATGGATAGCATTTTTGCTTTCTTTTATATGTGTGTTTGGCTCAAGGGAAATAATAATGAGCACACTGTTGTCTAGCCTCTACTGTTTTGAGCTCCTAGTGAAACTTGGCTATTAAAATGCTTAGTAGATGTCTACATATAGTGTTACCACACTCCCATATGGAAATCTTGGCACTTCTCTTACTAACAGTTCATCTGAATGGCTGCCTGTGTTTTTCTTTGCTTTTCTCACTGTCTGGCATTTCTTTGGCTGTCTCTCTGAGTCTCTTTTCCTCTTGATGTGTATCCTTTTGGTTGTCAGTCTAATTATAAATTACACACATAGAGAAGGCATATGCTTTGTATGATATTTTACTCTTTCTTGGATTATATTGAAATGTTTAGAAAGTTACCCAGTATAAATGATTTGGAAAAATTAGCATGTAATTTAGTCTTTCTGTAACCAGTATTTATTCAATATCTTCTATTAGGATAGAATGTGCTATCATGTATTTATATTGGGCAATTTCTTATAACTCTAGGCATCTGCAAGATCCTAAAATTTTAATGTAGACTGCTCCTTGAACTGACCTCAGTTTATTTTGCCTTATGTAAAATATACAATTTCTTGCCAAGAAGTTCTTCTACCAGAGAGATATTTACAACCACTGACTATCTTACCTTTTTACCTTATTCCCTCTCACTCACCGAGATCCAGGAAATTAGAAGGCAGTTTTAGATTAAACCTTAGATTTTTATCCTCCTTTTAATTATAATTATAAATAAATAGCGCAAAACAGATATTTTTAGAATGGATGCAATTTTTACGTGTTTCCTAAAATATTTTGGGAGACTGTTTCTTCCTGTAAAAATTAAGCTCTGAAGTTTAGCTTACTTCAGCAACTGGATGCCTCTGATTTTGGCCCCTGTGAATCAGCGTGATTTTCCCTTGTCAAATAAATATTTCTTTGATTTTTTATTGTAGATAGGTCCTTAATTGTTTCCCCAGCTACACTCTGCAGGAATATGCCCCTTCTGAAAATACTGATTATGGTTTTTACAATTTCTTCTATGTAAATAACGTGACATGACACTTGAATGTAATTATGTAAATTATTTTTGCATATAATAATTAGCAGTCAAATCTAATTAAGAAATGAAAAAATTTCTCAAATAGTTTGCTCCCCTTTCAGTCAATGAGTTAGTGTTACATGTTGATGTACTTGATATACAGTGGGGACCTAAAAAGATACCTTGTCTCAATATTAACACTTTTGTTCTAATAATGAATGAGCTCTATTGACTATTCTGTAGAGTTCCTTAGTTCAATAAACTTGTTCTGTCTCTAATTATCACTAATATTCCTCAATATTCCATTTTTAATTTCATCTTGGAGGCAAATTAAGATCATACTAATAGTCAAATATAAGTTTTCTCTGGCTCAGCTCTTTTTCAATTTTCAGGAGCTTAAGAATCTTTAAATATGTCCAAAAAAACTAGTAACTGATTTCAGAAGATGTCTACTGTGTGCTCAGTGAATTATATACCCTTTGGCTTTTAAATAAATTCTGTGAAGTTTTTTCTCTCTCACATCCCTCATTACTTTATTCCTACATCAGTTATTTCCAATGTTCATAACAGGTGTTATTGTTCATATTTGCTTAAGCACCAGTGTCATTACCAATATCCACATGTGTTTCTTTTTCTTTTTCTTCAAAGGTTTTATTTAAATTCAAGTTAATTAACATATAGCATAGTACTGGTTTCAGGGGTAGAATTTAGTGACCCATCACTTGCATATAACACCCAGTGTTCATCACAAGTGCTCTTCTTAATGCCTATCACCCATTTAGCCCATTTCCCCAACAACACCCCTCTAGCAGCCCTCAGTTTGTTTTCTGTATTTAAGAGTCTCTTATGGCTCACCTCCCTCTCTGTTTTTTTTTTTTTTTTTATCTTATTTGCCTGTATTTTTAAATGAACTCATCTTCCAATCGGGTAGAGAACCTCATCTGTACTTAGTTTAAAAATAAGTATTTCAAAACATTCTATGGTTGTCAGCTATATTTCTAGTACCTAGACGAGTTTATGATTTTTTTCATGAAGTTTTGTCATAGTGAGTACACGAACTACTTTTTAACCAGTCTTCTTCCATATCTGTACTTCTGGGTTTAAAAGGTTGTTGGGGAAAATGAAGAACCATGAAGACTTTACCAACTAAAAAAAGCATGGTGTCAAACTACACTTGAACCTTTCCCAATATTCAGCAACAATTTTATTCATTTAAGTCATTGAATTTTATTTGTAGAGACATTATCAGGTCTTTTTCAAGTAATCTTCACCCTTTTTAATTTCCCAAGCCTGCTTATTGGTTCTCCACTCGGGCAGATGATTTTGCTAATTTCTAAAGTATACTTTCTCTAGAGGCTACATGGACTTTCCTCTTTTCGTTTATTTCTACCTTTTTGTCTTTTCATCCATTTCCTCCTTCTTTCTATGCTTAAGGAAGTAGCTCAGAAGACCTTGCTAATACATTAATTCCAACCCCTCAAATATCTGGTGACCTAGTTAGTGAATGAAGACTTTCAGAAGTGCTGATAATTATTTACCTTTTGTTATACCTCTCTCCTTTGGTGCATCAAATCAAAATTGTCAGACTAAGGGTTTATTATCATTGTCTCCTTTATTTATAAACCACTTTCTCTTTATTTCACTGAAAACTGCCTTCTGAATCTGTTGAATTTCTCTCTCCTTCTAAATGAATCCCATGAGTTTTTCTCACTGTATTCTTCTTGATCTTCATACATCATTTGGTATGATTGTCCATCAGTCTTCCTTCCTTGATTTCCATCATATTACACTTTCCTTGTTTTCTCATGGACTATCTCTCTGTCCTCTTTCTTCAAGTTCCTTTGCCAGCTGTGAGTATTTCCCAGGGCATAGGCCTTAGCCTTCGCTATTTGTCTCTGTAGATGCTTTCCTACAGTAAATTAATAATATAAACTTCATCACAAAATAATATCTCCAGTCTCAACTTCATATAGATATTCAAACACCAGAGTCCCCTGACACTCGAATATTCCACTATTACTCTAAATTCTAAAGTGTCCAATCCAATATAATAACTAAGACTTTGATAACTAATATCTATAGAGCATATATTTTCTAGCTCTATGGATCTTAGCTATTAAACCTCTCTGTGTTTCAGTTTCTTCATTCTTATATCTTCATTATTATATATTATATAATCACTATTAACCATCATTATTACTCCTTCACACAAAATTGCCAGTTAAACTAGGGTGTTCTTATTCCCACCCACTGAAAATGCAGTGGAAAGACTCACTTCTATTCTTCTATTAAAACTCTTTCCTCACTCTTCAATTGTCAGTCCTACCCAGTCATCTGTGACCCACTGTGAGTTTGAATTTCTCCATGAAGTCTCCTGATAAATCCAAGGCCAATTAGTTTCTCCCTTTTTACGTCACTTTTTACAGTAATAATATGCACTAATTTGAGGTATATATTTTTGCAAACCAAACTGTAAACTCTTTGTGCCAAGATCCATACTCCTATTATCTTTCCCTCAGTGTTTTGTTATCTACACATGGTAAGCATTTTGTAAATAACTTTTTGAAAAAAGGAATGAATGAATTTCTTTAGAGTGTCACGTTGCCCCCAAAGTGTCACATTCAATGGACAGTGGTTTTCCTGCATAGATAAATGTGTAAACAATATTGAGTCTGGAGCCAAGTTCAACTAGAAGAATGTATAAGCTACATTAATTGAATGCTTGAGTTGCATTAAGTAGCCAGTGTCACCTAGAAGTCAGTATTTTTTGTTTGTTTGTTTACTTCTAAGGATGTCATTCTGAATCAATAATACTCATAAGGTATCTGAAACTGGAATACATTTCCCTGGATCAAAACCATGGTATAACTGTAGGTATAACTACAATTATAGTCCCACCCTACTAACAAACAAACTGATGAGCCAAAGTCAGAGCAAAGAATATAATCCAAGTTTTTTCATATCAACTTTCTAGTCTCTACAACCCCAAATAAGTGTGGGGATCATGAACAAAAGTGTTCATGTGATCATGAACAAAAGTGCCCTCGAAGTGTTCCTCAGTAATAGAATCCAACGATCTAGATATGGATTGTCAATAGCCATACATGTTAACCACTAACCACATGTGGCTATTGAGGACTTAAAATATCCTCGAATGTCTAAGTTGAGAGGTGCTCTAAGTGTAAAAGACACTCAATTTCAAACATTTTGTATTGAAAAAAAGAATGTAAAGTATCTTATTAATATTTTCAACATATAATCATATTAAAATGAGAATATTTTGAATCTATTAGATTAAATAAAATGTATACTTAAAATTGGTTTCACCTGTTTTCTTTTTCTTTTTACTTATGTAGCTACTAGATAATGTCAGGTTGAATATTTGGCTCACATGTTTCTATTGAACAGTGCTGATTTAGATCCCAGACATATTTGAGGCTGTTCACTAAAATAGGAACGTGTGTAATACAGAAGACTATTATTAAGATCTAGGACTGTGATTTGCATTCTTATGAGGCTTTATCTAACATCTACACTCCCTTTGCATCATCTCCTGAGCAGGAACTTCACCTGTACCACACACCATCTCAGTGGGAGCACACTCCTGTTCCAGTCTCTGTTCTCAGGAATCAGCACCAGGCAGCCCAGGAGTGTGGCACAGCTTTGTAGTAACTTGTCTCATCTCCGCCCACTTCTCTCCAGCCATCATGGTCTTGCACGTGCAGAATTCTAGCTCAGCCCTGATTGAAGACCCACGGCAGTGATTAAATAGAGGAATAATTTTGTGTTAGTCTTCTGGTCCTTTATTTTAGATCCAAATACCACTTTTAATGATACTTACTAGACTTGTACATGTTATATGATACAACTTCTTCTGAGTAATCAGATTCTGCTTGACTTAGTGGTTTTAGTTCAGCTGTTCCAACGAATTTAGAGAAGAGCCTGTTGCAATTTAATATTCTTCTTTCTTAACACCTTTTGGCACCACTTGAAAAACTAAAGAGATGCATTCTTCAATTGACATGTGACTTCTCCAAAACCCTCTCTTGGTTATGGGAAGAGAAATTCCATAAGTAATAGTAGCTTGTTTTAAACCTGAAGAAAACTCAATGATTCTAAATTTAGCAAAGAGGGCTATGAGTTCTTGTTCTTTTTTTCCCCTTTAGTATTAACATCAATTTTAATTTCATTTGTGTGTGTGTGTGTGCACATGTGTGCACATGTGAGTTTTTGCTCATACAATGTGTGAGGCACCATGTTAAACTAGATCAGTGAGGAGTCTCCCAGAAGCTTCATTTTTAACTTAGATTACAATTTACATTTAGTTACTAGAGTATATATCAGGGACAGATATGGGATATCCTCTGCCCATCTGATATTTATTATTATTTTTTTATAAAATATTTTTTAACATTTATTTATTTTTGGGAGACAGGGAGATAGAGTGCAAGCAGGGGAGGGGCAGAGAGAGAGGGAGACACAGAATCTGAAGCAGGCTCCAGGCTCCGAGCTGTCAGCACAGAGCCAAACGCGGGGCTAGAACCCATGAAGCGCGGGATCAGACACCTAACTGACTGAGCCCCCCAGGTGCCCCTGATATTTATTATTAAAACCCCTCTTCGACTCTTAAAAACTGAGAGTAAACTGAGGGTTGTTGGAGGGTGGGAGGGGAAAGTGGGTGATGGGTATTGAGGAAGGCACCTGTGGGGATGAGCACTGGGTGTTGTATGGAAACCAATTTGACAATAAATTTCATATTAAAAAAAATAAAAATAAAACCCTCTTCTTTAAATTGTGAGGATAAATAATTCCTTTAAGGAGAGATTAGTGATAAAAAACACTAGTGAATTATGACGCACCTGGGTGGCTCAGTCAGTTGAGTGTCCAACTTCAGCTCAGGTCATGATCTTGCGGTCTGTGAGTTTGAGCCTCGCCTTGGGCTCTGTGCTGACAGCTCAGAGCCTGGAGTCTGCTTCAGATTCTGTGTCTCCCTCTCTCTCTGACCCTCCCCCGTTCATGCTCTATCTCTCTGTCTCAAAAATAAATAAACATTCAAGAAAACACTAGTGGGGGCGCCTGGGTGGCGCAGTCGGTTAAGCGTCCGACTTCAGCCAGGTCACGATCTCGCACTCCGTGAGTTCGAGCCCCGCGTCAGGCTCTGGGCTGATGGCTCGGAGCCTGTTTCTGATTCTGTGTCTCCCTCTCTCTCTGCCCCTCCCCCGTTCATGCTCTGTCTCTCTCTGTCCCAAAAATAAATAAACGTTGAAAAAAAAAATTAAAAAAAAAAAAAAAAAAGAAAACACTAGTGGATTAAAGGCAAGAATCTAGTTCTGTTGTTTCATTTCATTAGGCATTGAATTTAGTCACTAACATACTCTTATGTTCTAACTTTCAGAATCTCCTTACCTCTTCTTACTTAGACCTTCTGTTATTCTGTGGGAACATGAAGTGGAAGAAGGAAGGTAGATTATTTTTTAGATAGCTGCTTCTAATAAATATCTAATGGAATGGTGATATAGCTTATTGATTCAATGCCATACATTTCTATTCTTGCTGATTATTCCTCAAGTTGTCCTGAAGTCACCCAAAACGGGGGAATGTATTCCATGGAATTGAAAATCAGATATGACCACTATTAATCACAATGGTGGGTATAACCTATCTCTCACTTGGCTACTTTAGGAGAGATTGACTACCAAAAATTCAATAGTATTTTTTACTTCAGTAAATTCTAGAATCTCAGTGCATTTTAAGGGCCTATATCCATATGGCTAGTGTTATCCTGAGTATTTACATTGAAAAAAAAAAGTCTTGCTATCCCTAATTAATAACAAGACCCATATTTTATTTTTTTTAAATGTTTATTTATTTATTTTGAAAGAGAGAGAGAGTGCAAGGGGAGGGGCAGAGAGAGAATCCTAAGCAGGCTCCGTGCTGTCAGAGCAGAGCCCAATGTGGGGCTCGAACTCACAAACTGTGAGATCATGACCTGACCTGAAATTAGGAGTCAGATGCTTAACCAACTTGAGGCACCTAGGTGCCCCAAACCTATATTTTAAAGCATTATACCTCAAGATTTTAATGTTGACTATAAGATTTTCATGATACAGTTTTTAAAAAAAATATTTAGAGAGACAGAAAGAGTGAACCAGGAAAGGGAGGTGGGGAGAAAGAGAGAGAGAGAGAGAGAGAGAGAGAATCCCAAGCAGTCTTCATGCTCAGCAAAGAGCCCAACACAGGGATCCATCCTGGAATCATGACCTGAGCCGAAATCAAGAGTTGGATTCTCAACTGACAAAGACACCCAGGCTCCCCCATGGTATACTTTTATGTTTATTTAACAAACATTTATTAAGCCCCTATTAATTCTAAGACAATCCTAGGCTTCATACTGTTTTTGAAGGTCAATGAGATATAGTATTAGTTCTCAGAGAATTTATAATCTAGTTGATACTAATTTTCTTCAACTCAGTAAGAGAGTGATGGTTATTTGCAATGTGATTGTCATCTCTTTTTATATTCGCTACCTCTTTAAATGCATTTCTTTTTGTGTTTGCATAAATATAGTCAGGATTTGATTTTCTGGCACAATCAGGAGGCCACAGAGTATCTTATATCAGTTGAGAGATAATTAAAAATTAATTATATTGATTGAATTACAGAAACAATTTTTGCTTCTATAGACAGATGCAAGGTAAGTCAAGAATGCAGCACTCAAATAGGGGAATTACTTGAAACACAGATGAAACTGAATCATTTCTTGGTTTGCTTTCCATGCTCTTGGGGAATCTTCTTTTCTATTTATATAGCATTCTTTTGCAGATGAATGCAAAAGATGTGCCATTTTAGCTTCATATTCTGTATTAGTTTTCTAGGGCTGCCGTAACAAAGTTCCACAGACTGTGCAGCTAAAACAACACACGTTTATTTTCTCAGACTTTAGCAGCCTAGAAGTCCAAGATCAAAGTGTCAATGGAGTTGATTCCTTCTGAGGTTTTGTGAGAGAAAATCTGTTCCAGACCTCTCTCCTTGGCTTGTAGCTGGTCATCTGCTCACTGTGTTTTTACACCATCTTCCCTCTATATGTGTCTATGTCCAAATTTCTTCTTTTTATAAGAATACCACTCATATTGGATTAGGGCCCACCCTAATGACAGTCTTTTAACTTAATAACTTCTGTGAAGAGTCTCCAACTACAGTCATAATTTGAGGTACTGGGACTTACGACTTTAGAAGGATTTTGGGGAGGTTGGGGGGGCACAATTGAGCTCATAATGTATTCCGTAAGTGGTTGTTGAGCTAAAAGAAGTAACCTCAGTTTTTACTTATGTTTTTGATTCCTGCTACATCCCAGATTGCATTGTAATTGAGTTAAGAAACAAAATTTTAGCAAAATAAACTGATAAATGCCAATTTCTCCCTCCCTCCCCTTCTCTCTCTTTCTCTTCCTTTTCCCTTTTCTTCTTCTTGGAGGTGTTACTGATATCAAGCAAAGTAACAATGCAAATCATCTCAGAGAGTAAATGGAGCTTGCATACACATTGACACACTTCTCTAAAGTCAAACTGAAATCCTGCTGCTTCTTTAACTTGTCACCCAGCCCTCAATGAGTACTTCCTCCTCTAAACATTTATAACAGTTTTGGTTTTAACCAGACTGTTTTTTTTCCTTTCAACTATATAGTTAAATTCCACCAAAAATAGAATTATATTTTTAAATGTCTTACATATAAATATTTATTCACCCATTGAACACACAAAAAAATCTTTTTTTAAAACTTTTTTTTCATGTTTATTTATTTTGGAAAGAAAGAGAGACAGAGCATTAATGGGGGAGGGGCAGGTAGACAGGGAGACACAGAATCCAAAGCAGGCTCCAGGCTCTGAGCTGTCAGCACAAAGTCCCACACGGGGCTCAAAATCACAAACGGCGAGATCATGACCTGAGCCAAAGTTGGATGCTTAACTGACTGAGCCACCCAGGTGCCCTGAACACAAAAAAATTCTTGAACAGTTGATATTGAACAGAAACTGTTTATCAAGGTTGAAGAATATCAAACTAAATGAGGTATGGCCTCTTCCCCTCATAAGCCCCAAAACTGATAAAGAGAAATGTAAATGAAATTAATAATGAGAATAATTAGAATAAAATATGTACTACTAAAATCCAGCTTTTCTCACCTCCATGTATTGCCACTCCGCTAATGGTCAAGATGCCCAGTACTTCTATGATGCTAAGTTCAATGGTCAATTTTCCTTCCCTACCTTACTAGAACTGTGAGCAAAATGTGATACAATTGATACATTTTCTTCACTTGGCATTCAGGTCACACAGTCTCTTGGTTTTCCTTTATCTCACTTAGTTTTTCAGCCCTCTTTGCTAATTCTCTCTTTATCCTCACTTGATCATCTAGTTACATAATGTGTGAAGGCCTTGCAAATCAGTCTTTGGTACTTTTTTATTCTCTGTTTGCCTGTTTACTCCCTGTATTTATTGTGATCCAGGCTCATGATTTTCATTGCTTATATGTGATGATGACTCCCAAATATATATTTCTAGTCCATTCTTTTCTCCTGCACCTCCAGACTCACTTATTCAACTGTTTCCAGTAGTCTCTTTGATGACTAATATATATCTCAAATTCAGCATGCCCCTAATTGAATTACTGCTCTTACCGTTATATCTGCTTCATCCACAGCCTTCCTCAATATTGTTAATGACCGTTCCATCCTTCCTAGTTGTTCAGACCAAAGACTTTGGAGTCATGCTTGGCTGTTCTCATTCCCTCATATTTCATATATCTCACATCCAATCTGTTAAATATATTCAAAATATTTCCAAAACTTTATCATTTTTTACACCTCTACTGCTACTGGACTACTCTCACTCACTATCATTTCTTACCTAAATTATTTCAAAATCCTCTTTGCTTATCTCCCTGCTTCTGTTCTTGTCTTGTCAGCCATATATTTTTAACATAATAGCCAGAAAAACCTCCTAAAACTTAGTAAGTCAGGCCATGTCACTTCTTTGCTTAAAATCTTGCAGTGTTCTTTCTGATACATAGAAGAGAAGACATAGCCTTCGCAGTGGCCTTCAAGACCCTTCACCATCTGGCCCTAGGTATCTCTCGGTCTGTGTCCCCCACTTCTTTCTCCCTTGATCACTTCCCCACCCAGGTACTAAAACTCCAGTCATAATCACACCTGTGACTTTTGCAGTAGTTCTTCTGTCTTCCTCAGATGGCTTTCTTCCAGATAGCTTCATGGTTAACTCTCTTTTCTTCATTAAGTATTTTCTCAAATATCACTTTCTCAAGAAGGCTTATCTGGATCACGCTACTTAAAATTGCAAACTGCCCTCTCCTCCACACTTCAAATACCTTTTAACCTGGTATTCTTTGTGTGTGTGTGTGTGTGTGTGTGTGTGTGTGTGTGTATTTCTTTTTTTTGTTGTTTACAGTGTTTATTAACTTCTAAGAAACTATAAAGTTTTCTGTTACTATAGTTACTCTGTGTGGCCTATTTCTCCCACAACAGTACAAGTTTATGAGAGAAGAGATTTTTGTCTTATTATCAGAAGAGTGTCTGATTGATAGTAGGCCCTCAGTAGATAGTTGCTGTAGGAAAGGACAAGCGAATGAATTAACCAATGTGAACTCCCATTGTTATTTGTAGGGGTATATGCAGAGTGTTACTGGCAGCTACTGGTTTGAATCTCCCAAGTAAGTTTGGGAAAGCTTAGCTTGAAGGCTGCTTTAATTTCTTTAATTAGGTTATTAAATCTTAGATTGGAAGTTAGTCTAAGTCAGAGATGATACCTGTTGACTTTACTCTTGGTGCAGCCCATGAGGGGAAAGCTGGCTGTTTGTAAAATACCTGCAATAGTATATCTTGGTTGAGAGCAAGAGCTCTGGAGCCATCATTCCTGGTCCAAAACAATCCACTGTCTTACTAGTTACGTGAAGGGCAAGTGACTTAAACTTTGCTGTCTCAGTTTCCTTATCTAGAAAATGGTGAAACTAAGAGTACCTGCCTGACTTTGCTCTTATGAAGATTAAATCAATAAAGAGTTTAGAACAAGGCTTGACACATAGGAACCAGTATAATCATCAGATATTAGTATAATTACTACCTTGGGGAGGTAGCTTTGTTCGTAATGGAAAGAACATCACATTAAGTTTAAGACTGAAATTTAAGTCTGACTTCATCGCTAGCCAGTTGCATGGGGTTAAGAGTCATTTAATTACTCTGCCTGTATTTGAAAACGAAAGAGTAGTACCAGAATACATTTAAGACCTCTACTGTCTCTAAAAGCCCATAATTCTTTGATAATGATGATGATGGCATATTTTCTTAAAAACATTTATGAAATGCATAACTCATTTCTTAGGATATTTATTCTCTAGTTAATTTAGAGATGACTAAACTGGTTGCATTTATTCTTAGGCTAATCCTTATTTGGTATTAAAATAATTATTGGGATTGCAAGGATTACATGGGCTTCAAGAAATACTAATTAATGATGATGGCATATGTGTATGACATATCACAGATAAACAGTATAAGCTTTTGAATAATATATACAAGCGCCTACTTTTGCTGTTTTGTGGTGAACTTTTCTTTAAAGGAATACTACCGACCTGTGTGTAGCATTAATTTTAGTCTACATGACAATTATATATGGACTTTGCGAGATCTAGCAAAATCCTATTAAATTGTCAGAGTTCAGTTTGATAAATAGAAACTCATGTGCTTGCTAACTATATAGATGGTGGCAAGAGAAAAGAGCAACTCATTTCCTGAACTTTTTGTAAAGATCAGGTCTTATAATGACAATCATGAAAGTGATCTGTTACTTTAAAAAAATGATCATTAAAAGTAAGAGTAGCCTAGATGATAAAATTACATTTACTCAGATTTCTCTTGGATAAATTCTGGCTATGGTCAGTGGACATCTGCTTTATTTTTATGCTTTAGTATTTGTTTTCTTTCAGTTTGTAGCTTAAGATAAAAATTCCAGATAGTTTAATAACAAAGAGTCCATCATTTAAAAAAATGCCTTAATCAAAATTTCCATATAACAAAATTATTTTCATGTTTTGTCATTGGCACATTTAATTCAAACACTATTTCATATAGTAAACTTCCGGGGACAATAGGACAGAATCATGATGGTTTTGGTAATGGAATTTGGTCCTAAGCCTCTCTTTTTTTTTTCTTTAGTCTCGAATTTTTATTTTTATTTTTTAAATCTTGATTGCATTTGATATTTATATTGCTTTACGGCCAAGAATGAGAGAGTCTGTGTGATAATCAAGGGGAATAGTGGAGAGCAGCTTTTGGTTATAAAGAAACTGAATCAAAGATAGAAAATATGAACGTTTACCCTAATGCTGGAAAATCCTCTTCGAGTATGAATACAGTCTTTGTGTAAGGTCCAACTGACTTTTAAAAAGCCGGTGTGCAGATGCCTGACCCTGCGAAATGGGCATCACACCCACATCATGCTGTCTTGTGCTAAATGCCCTTACTCAGCAAGCTGTGTTTCAACCCTGAAAAAGAAGCTCAACTTGGAGGGAAAATTTGACTCCCAGTAAATATTTTTCACATAAATATTTTTTTATAGTGTGGATTTTGAGGTCCACAAGAGGAAATTGATAATTCAACTGAGAGTTTTTTGAAGACTCTATATAAGATTTTAAATGGCTTTGAGATTATTAGTCTAATCCTATGGAGATTTCAAAATACATTATGAATCTGTGTTACAGAATAATGTCTTAATTTTTCATTGTTTCTATAATAGATAGCGAACTATAAATGTTACTTGTATCTCATTAAACAAATATTTTAAAAGGTTTTCCTTTAGATTATGAAGTCATTAAGATGTCAAAAAATGATATAGTACAAATACCTACCTTTTGTTCAGTTTTCCATTCCTTTTGATACTATTAGTTTGAAAGAAGTCTGTACCATTATTTCTTACACTAGTACAATTTAGAGGCACAATTTATATTTATCTTTACCTCAAAAGTCCTTTTTCAAAGATTCGCTATTTTAGGATTAAATAATTATATATACATAAACCTTCATTGTATAAACTATATGAAAATGTCACTATTTGACTCATTTATAATTTTTTAATATCATAAATTTTTTGTAATCTCTGATTTATTTGTCTCATATGTTTCTGCAAAAATATAAAGGAACCAGGTAGACAGTGATCTGGCCATGGTGCCATGTCGTTTAGAGTCTAGTTGAGGAAATGAGAGTGTTTGTTCTATTTGTAATTTGATTTCAATTCAGCCCATATTTGTTAAAAATATACCATTAGTAAAGCTTTGTATTTAGATTTATGCAGCATAATAGGATGAAAAAGACATTGCACGTGCCACTTAAATACTCATAATTTAATGGAAGAGATTGGCATAAAAAGTCAGCAGTTGGGTTCAGAATATAAAGGGAACAGAGATGAATTATAACTGGTATTATAGAATTGGAAATAAATAGTTTGATAATAGTATTAAAGCTAGAAGTTTATATTTGCAGGACATTTCTCTAATAAAATAAGTGGGGAGACAGGCAATCCAGTTAGGTCCAAGGGCACAAGGTTAGGTGTGCAAGGTAAGAGGTAACAGCAAAATTGGATTTAATTATTATAATTAATATTTTATGAAGTATATTTTCTTTGCAGCATATTCTACTTAATTATTGTGATGAATTTGTGAAACCAAATATGAACAAATCATAGCAAAATAGCAAATTGATCAGAATTATCCAACATTTTCCTGCCTTTTATTTTTTGGTGTCCCTCAGCTGAGTTTGGCACCTAACAGACTTGTGTCCTAGGACATTCAGCTGTGGTGACCCACACCTGTAGTCTAGTCACCATGGTATAGTATCAAGTATGCACATTTGAGAGTCAACCACCTGGAGAGGATGTCCGGTCTCTATTGCTCATAAGTGAGTGATATTGAACAGGTTATTTAAACATTTGTCACTTTATTATTTTCACATCTAAAACTAATAGGAAAGAACACTTACCTCAAAGAATAAAATGCAATAATGGACATAAAAATGAGCCATAATCATAATAACTACACAGAAGTTGATGAAGGTGCTGCCCACTGCCATGGTGGTGGTAGTGCCATGGTGAGGCACTGAATCCCTGGATGTCACATGTCACTGATCTTTGCTCAGATACCATCTTCTCAGTGAACCTGATCAGACCAACCTTTTAAAAATTGCAGTCCGCTCCCTGCAACCGTACTCTGTCCATTGCTGCTTTATTTTTGTTCGTGAACTTACCACCTTCTGTCCTACTATACATTTTATTTAATTTCATATCTGTTTTCCCCAACTAGAATTTAAACTCTGTTGTGAAGAAAAGGATTTTATTCTACTTTTGTTCACTGCTCTATCACTAATGCTTAAGCAAAGTGATCACCATTGTTTGAATATTGTTTTATTGGATGAGAGCATACATGTCCCTAAGTAAGTCAGGTAACCTAGTCAGCTAATACACTTCATGTGACTTGTTCATACCTATCCTAGGCAAAAATATGTATGCACTTACAGATTATCTCCAGAAACAAAACCTTAACCCAGTTATTCTAAAGGTAGAAGCCCCAGATCCCATGCCATGTTGGAGAAGGGGTAGGTAAAGTTTTGTCAGTTGTGTCTTACAGAGGTCCTGCTTAGAAGTCCCAAGCTGAGGTACCTTTCTTTCTGTATCTATCTATGCATTCTGGCATCTTGCTGTCTAGTGCATACTATTCTTAGATATTCAATCATACCTATAAAAATGAGTTTAATGTATCGTGAACAGAGTTTGAAGTATGTGGGCACATCTGCTACTTAAAACCACTTTAGAAACAAATGAAAAGATTGACACAGATAAAAAGAATTGCAGTTTGTGTTCTTTGAGAGCACAGATGACAGGTGTATGTAAATATATGTTGTATATTGGAGTTTTGCAAAGAGATACACCAGATTCACCCCACCCAAAACCAATGACAGAGAAGACACCGCAAAACAGTCAAGGCCAAAGATGCAACATTTCCATTTATTATCATAAATTCTGAAACCAAAAACATAATAAAAACTATTGTTTGTGTCCTCTGAGTTCTTAATAGGAAGATTTTCAGTCAAGATATAGCTTGTGACTTATGAACTAAAAATTAAAAAAAATATGTCTCAGCTTATGAAATTTCTGCTGGTGTGATATATTTTAATTATTTTGAAAAATAGCTTTATTTTTCTTTCTAGAAAGCTGGTCACCCTTATCCTCCTGGAACTTAATTATTGTGCCTTGGGGAACTTCCCAATGTCTGCCACCTAATTTTCTTGTGTAAAACATGTTGGTATTTTAACAGTACACTCAGTTAAAATGTCCTAAAATAGAACGTATTAAAATTTTGCATTTAAAAATATTACCAATTAAAAATTAACCTTCCTAAAAGGAGATTACAACTGGATCACATATGTGCATTCAGAACCTTGGATTATGAGAAAAAATGATAAGTTGACATTTTATTTCTGAAAGTACAATGCTAAAAAATGGCTACTAATAAACTAAGTAATTGTCTGGCAGATACATTGGAAAAGCCTTTTTGTGTGAAGCATTTTAATTCCATAGTGTTTACTAAACATCTAACCTATGACTGGAACTCTGCATGTTATGAGAACAAAGTCCTCAGTCACAGAATGGCTTTGTTCAGCAGCCAGCTCCCCTTGTCTTGGTGATCTCATTTAGCATAGGAACCAGGTATTTTGTTTTAAAATCCACTATCATATTTAATGTTTATAACAGACCTGTGGGAGTATATATGACCATTTTAGAGATAAGTAAACAGTCTCAGAAGTATTCAATTATTTATTTATTTATTTATTTATTTATTTATTTATATTTTTTTCATTTGAGAGAGAGAGAAAGAACGTGGGAGTGAGGGAGAGGGGCTGAGGGAGAGAGAGACACGATCTTAAGCAGGCTTCATATTTAGCACAGAGCCTGATGGTGGGCTTCATCCCACGATGCTGGGATCATGACCTGAGCTGAAATCAAGAGTCAGATGCTCAACTGACTGAGCCACCCAGACGCCCACAAGTGTTCAATATTTAGATGAAAGTCTCACCGCTGCAAGTAGGACAACCAGAAACCAAACCCAGGCATTTGGACTCCAAGTCTAGGATTTATTTCACTACTCTACAGCCTCCTTTCTTTATGACTTAGTATTCTTCCTGGCATTTAATATAATGCAAAGTCTTCTTTGTCACTTGGTATCCAGATTGCTTTAACTCAGAGTTAAGAAGTCATTGAGTCATATGATGGTCTGTCATAGATGTGTCTGATCCATAGAGACGGCTATTGAGACTTATTCTCAAAATTCAATATTCTCTGATTGTGAACAAGACCAGTCCAACAAAACCAGAACAAATTTCCTGACAGAGTCCATTTATCTTTCTTTCTTCAACATTCATTAGACAAGCAATAAAGTGTGTATGGACTATCTCCCAGCACTGTGTGATGTCTTGCATAGATTCAGCAGTCCTGATGTTATTTAATCAATAATTTCCTTATATTTATTTGATACTCATTAGAGTTCATAATGCCTTTAAATGTTAGGCATTGTTTTCCTCTTTTTACAGGTGAGAAAATTGAGGCATGGAGATAGAAAGGTAGTCATAGAAGGTCATGTGGCTAATAATGGAGAAAAAAAGAAAAAAAAATCCAGACGTCTTAACTCCAAATCTTACAGTCTTTCCACTACACTAACTTCCATGTTTCTTACTTACACAATCAAAGACATTGTACAGTTCTGATATATAGTGTAAATATTAGAAGTATAATGACTTTCCACAATGTTATCAGCAGTGATTCGGGATAAAATAATCCATATTTTTCCCTGAAAGGTTGTGCTGTGAAATATACTGTTACTAATGAAGCAAAAGATGGTGGATTTTAGAAGTGAACCATTTAGAAGAATAATAAATACTACTTCTGGTTATTTAGTGTCACTGTCACCAATGGAAGCCAGGACAGACTTAGCCACACTTAGAAAAATTAGTTAAGCAATTTTTATATGAAATCATCAGAACACAAAAGTATTACCTCAATTATTTCATTCTTCTGTATTTTAAATAGTGAGTATATATTTAGCATTGTTGTTAACAGCAGACTACTAGGTTTGACAGCCCATTCACTAGCTGAATGAAAACTTTACCAACAATCTCTGAGCTTCTAGTTTTCTCATATGTAAAATGGGGACAATAAGAGTGCCTATCTTGTTGGGCTGGAGTGACTGATCTGTATATCAGTTGATGACTTAATATGTGTCAAATACTAAAACAATGCCTGGCCCTATATAAGCCATATCTGTATAAGCCCTTGCTACTGTTATACTATTGTAATCTGATAATCATTAGTGTTAATACTATACACAACGCAATATGGAAATATAGCCATGAGTAAGAAGTAGGCCCTATATTCTAAATACTTAATATCCAACTAAGGAGGTAAATTCTGTGTCAGAAAAGACTGATGAAGGAAATGGGGTTTTAATCAAGAAAGGGAACACTGAGAATAATTAGGGATCTGTGAAAGTGTTCACCTCAAGGAGACCATTTCTGGAAATAAATACAATATTCCTAGATTAAGCTTCTTATTTAAGTGCAAATTGAGCATTAGCAATTAGATATGAAATTATAAATTCCCTCAGAGGGTCTAATTAAGTATAAGGTTCTAGAATAACATGATTCTTTGGGCTGACTTTAGATAGGGTGACCATTAACAACCTAAAGGTTAAGCAGAAGTTAGCCTTGTAGGAACATGTATGTGAGGAGAATATTCTAGCAGAAGCTAGCCTTGTAGGAACATCTATGTGAGGAGAATATTCTAGGTGGAAGGAACAACATATGAAAAAGCTCTGAGGTAACAACAACAACAAAAAAAGTTAGTGAAGTTGGAGCAAGAGGGAGAGTGGAAGAAGAAGATGGGGAGTGAAGCAGATGTGGGATCATATAGGTTCTTGGGTGTTTCTGAAAAGAGTTTGGGTCTTCTCTAAATGTAATGGAAAGATATTAAAAGGTTTAAAGCAAGAGTGGCCTCTTACTGAGTAGAGAAGACTTAGGGAATGGGGAAAGGTAAGAGGGTGTGTATGTGTGTTTTCTAATAACTATACTCTTTAATTTGAACTGCTAATTGACCATGAAGAGTTAAAAAAACCTAGCTCACCCTACTTAAACTTTATACTGGGAGATGTCACGGACCCTATCTAGGCAATTTCAAATTAGACACAATAACATAAAGAAAGCAAGCCTATTTGAAGATGTATGAGAATCTTGCACTGAGTTTCACCTGCTGGAGGTGATGGATTAAGCTAATGCTCCTAGCAGAGTGGATTACAGAACACAAAGAAGTAGAAACAGATGGAGTATGGCCCTCCCTGTCATGAGCCTACAGAGTAAAAGGAGTAAGGAAACCCTCTTTTTTCCACAGATTTACAAACAATACAAAAAATAAATATTCTAAGATGGTACAAATGCAGATATTATTCCCTTGTGTCAATTACATAAAGCATGCCTAATTATAAAGAATGCTAATTCTTATTAAAGAATCACAGGAACAAGTAATTCACTTAGTTCAGGATTTGTAGTTTTGAGTAATATTAACGACTGAGTAAAGGCCCGGGGCAGGAGATACCCATTGGTGGTGGCTGCAGTGTGGGAGTTCTTCGGAGGTTCTGAGCTCTCCTCGTGTGAGCTAGACTCAATATCACCTTGGGAGAAGACCAGTAGGGAGACTAATTCATCAGTCCAGGGGTGGAAAATGTGGACTGATTAACAAAAGTTTTTGTGGTAGAAATGACAGGAACTGCTGATGGATTGAGTTAGATATGAGATTTGAGGGCCACAAAAGAATTAAGAAAACTCCAAAGTTTTTCCAGATTTTTCCTTTGCTGTATTCACCTACGTGGAAAAGGCATGCAAATTTCTGATTCAGTTCAGTTTTTAATAATTATAAAAATTATATAGCATTAAGGTGTAATTTGAAAAATTCCTCATGATACCAGTGTTTCATTTTAAAATTTTCCTTTCTAGCCTTTATCCCAAAGTAGTTTTCATAACTGGGAATATAGTATTTCCATACTTGAATTTTTCTGTTTTCACTTAATAATAGGTCATAAGGGTTTTACATCACTTGTATATAATTTAATATTTTGATGACTGCATGCATATATATTCTATTAAGGTCATGTCTTTAATTAAATTAATCATCCTCCATTATTAGTTATTTCACTGAGTAATAAAAAATATTGACTAAACCAGACCTAGTTTTTAAAAGCATGCTTTGATCTTTCAAAATTAGACACAATATTAACAGGTGAATGTAGAGATGTGAAAATATTTTTTAAAAAAATTTGGAAGATGAAGAATTTAATGTCTTTCTCAAAAAACTCATGTCTTAACCTAGCTTATAGTCTGAGAATTTTTAAATGCTGGCAAAACTGGTCTATTGTTTTACTAGCTCACTTCAACAAGTTTTTTTAGTGTTAGAGCAAGACATAACTTTATACTACATGTTATATTACAGTGAAAAAAATGACCAATGTTCATATAGAGATGTTTAAAATGTTCGACATTTGTTATTTAATAATAAGTTAATGAGTGATTAGATGATTTTGACATGTTTACTTTGTAGTATCTTTATTGAAATGTCAATTTAACCACAGTGATAGTGATAGTACTCCACGTAACAAAATAGAATTACTAGTCAGGGACAGTTGTACTGTCTTATTATCCCGCAACATTACTTTATTGATTCAGCCTATGAGCTGGGATATAATGCAGAACGTGAAATTGTATTTTTTGATGAAATCCATGAGAAGTTGATCCATCACTACAATATAAATTAGGGTTTTCAAGATTATTAATTTAGCATTCCCATTTTTTGTGTTTCTTGTGCCTAGAATTTTTAAGGCAAACATATTTTAAAGCATAGAAAAAATTCTCATGTCTGCAGAAGTATTTAATGATGATGAAGATGAAGAAAGAGAAATTTTAAGCTTTGTATTACATATTTGCTGAGTTATTCTAGCACTAGTTCTTGAGATATGAGCGATAAATCTCCTTTCCTCCGATCGATAATGTAAAACAAATGGAAGAAAAGATTTGCCACTGTTTGAGTCCGCAGAAACTGTAGACTTTGGGAAGGCCAAGTGGAGGTGGTATGTTTGGTGCACTTTCATTATATAGAGCAATTGTTGCACAGTTGGTCTTTTTTTTTTTAAAGTTATGTATGTATGTATGTATGTATGTATGTATGTATTCATTTAGAGAAAGAGAGAAAGTGTGTGCGTACGCAAGGCGGGAAGGGACAAAGAGGGAAGGGAGAGAGAGAATCCCCAGCTGACTTCATGCTGTCAGCAACAGAGCCTGAGGAAGCTGGAAACCAGGAAAGATGAGATCATGACCTGAGCCAAAATAGCCAGACACTTAACCGACTGAGCCACCCAGACACCCCTGGTCTGTCTTGACTGGCTGGGTAGAGTAAAGGAGGAACTTTGAAAAAATTCATACACTTATGTGATGGTTATAATCAGGATTTTTGTTTGTTTCTTTTTCCTTTAAACTTGGGCGTAAGTTTGTTTCCTTTGTTACTTTTTGTTTTTGTATTGATTTGTTTTAAATGTTAATTTTGCCTCAAGAAGTTAAGAGCTCTTGAGATATATTATAAACATATAATAGTAATTTTTTTTTCCTAAAATGATATTCATAATGGTGAACCTGTGACTTTAAGACAAGGCTAAGGGGCGCCTGGGTGGCGCAGTCGGTTAAGCGTCCGACTTCAGCCAGGTCACGATCTCGCGGTCCGTGAGTTCGAGCCCCGCGTCAGGCTCCGGGCTGATGGCTCGGAGCCTGGAGCCTGTTTCCGATTCTGTGTCTCCCTCTCACTCTGCCCCTCCCCCGTTCATGCTCTGTCTCTCTCTGTCCCAAAAATAAAAATAAACATTGAAAAAAAAAAAGACAAGGCTAAATTATGTCCCGAGGCAGAGGGAAGTCTGATAAAATTTCCAAACAAAAAATGATAATATACAATGAAACATTACTATGTTTCAATGTGTGACTTTGATCACACAGAACTGAATAAAACAAGAACTCATCACTGTTGTAGATATAGAAGTCATCTTATAGTTTCTGCTTATGAATAATGATAGAATCATTAGAGGACTTACTATACTAATTAGGAATATTTGATACAAAGGCCTAGAGAAGTCCCTTTATGTATTATGTGGTAGAGAAACTTAGAAAAATCTAAACAAGGTGAAAGTTACTTTGAGTAGGTGTAGGCGCTCTAGATTTGCACTTTCCAAAACAGTAGCTACTGGCCATATGTGGCTATTTAAACATAATTTAAATCAAATAAAACTAAGAATTCAGTTCTCCAGTTGCATTCTCTATATTTCAAATACTCAGTAGCAACATATGCTTAGTGACTACTCCATTGGACAGTACAGATCATAGACTATTTCCACCATGGTAAGACATTCTATTGGACACTGCGGTTCTAGGTGCAACTTACACATATTTCATCATCTTTTCTTTTTATTAATAATTATAATTATATAGAAGTAGAGCTAACATTTTGGTACTGGAGTATATATCAGAAAATGTATATTTTAACATACATCTTTTTTTTGTGGATAGTTAAAAAATCCTATAATGTAGCTCTTATTACTCTACTTTACATATGAGAAAACTTGACCAGGATGGAAAAGATAGTAGTTGACAGAGATGGGATTTATGCCCAGGCCTCTCATACTATATATCATGATCTTTCTTATACATACCCTTTTTTTTTTTTTTCAACGTTTATTTGTTTTTGGGACAGAGAGAGACAGAGCATGAACGGGGGAGGGGCAGAGAGAGAGGGAGACACAGAATCGGAAACAGGCTCCAGGCTCTGAGCCATCAGCCCAGAGCCCGACGCGGGGCTCGAACTCACGGACCGCGAGATCGTGACCTGGCTGAAGTCGGACGCTTAACCGACTGCGCCACCCAGGCGCCCCTATACATACCCTTTTTAAAATAAAAATAAAATGCCACTGAGCCACTGAGCCACTCAGGTGCCCCATGAATAAAATTATTCATGGACTCATGAATAAATATCAACATTGTTATACACATTTGAAAATAGAAAATCTGAAGCTATTTATGCAACTGATGGAAATCTATATTCTACAGAATGAGGGCTGGAGGATGGGGAAGCACTTGGCTACAGATCCTTATCATAGCTATTGACACTTTCAAATGTATATTATTCTATAGTCAAATTCATGACAACAGGTATTCTATAACGTTATGTAATGGGTACATGTACATGTGTGTACTTTATATGTTACCTTAGTATTAATAACTGAAAATGGGAGCGCACACATTTTGAATATAAGAAAAAATTGTATATGTTATAATTTATTCAGAGTAAGTACTAATTAAACTGAAAATGTAGAACATTAGCTATATTTTCATATGGTACTCATTTTTAATTTTTCCTGTCATTTATTGGCACAGAAGAGTTTGTCATTCAATTAAAAATGCTCATTCTTAAAATGTTTCTTATATTTTGGATATTTTTCATTAAAAACATATAACTTTTTGGCAGATTTTTTAGGCCTGTGTGGACTTATGAACATTCTTTGCTTTAACATGGTATTCAAACTAGGTTATGTACAGTCAGATTGCAAGAGCTATCTATGTTCAGGGTCATAGGGTGATAAATACCTTCACAATTAGTTAAGTATTTTCCATGAATATTCCTGTATCTGATGGACATTGTATCAGGTTTATTATACAATCATATTATCTTAGTATTGTTATTGAGTAATGTCCTTTAGGGACTTGCTACTGCAAAATAACTTTTATATGAAGAATTGAGTAGGAAATTTTAATTTTTATTTATCTTAATAACTTATTCAGTCTAAAAATTGCCAAAGGAATTTCTTATGCATAACTATTTAAAACATTTTTTTTAATGTTTTATTTGTATTTTTGAGAGAGACAGAGAGAGAGAGACAGAGAGAGAGACTGGGAGAGGGTAAGAGAAAGAGGGAGAAACAGAATCTGAAGCAGGATCCAGGTTCTGAGCTGTCAGCCCAGAGCCCGATTGATGCAGGGCTCAAACTCATGAACTGAAAGGTCATATATGACCTGAGCCGATGTCGGACACTTAACCCACTGAGCCACTGAGCCTCTCAGGTGCCTCTTTTTAAATTTTTTTTTAATGTTTATTTATTTTTGAAAGAGACACAGAGAGTGAGCAGGGGAGGGGCAGAGAGAGAGGGAGACACAGAATCTGAAGCCAGCTCCAGGCTCCAAGCTGTCAGCACAGAGCCTAATGCAGGGCTGGAACCCACAAACCGTGAGATCATTACCTGAGATGAAGTCAGATGCTTAACTGAGCCATCCAGGCGCCCCTCTTAAGCATAACTCTTGATCATAAATATAGAAGCTTTAAAGTGGAAGGTTGGTTAGACAATGACTTGAGAGATTAAGCGTAACATACACTTGAAGAAAATAGGCATTTGAAATTTTTATCAGAATAAAAACAGTTTCACTCAGCAGCTAATGAGAAGTCACCTTTTATTGAGTTGCTTTCCAATAGAATAAATATGCTCTTTCCTTAACTGGTGGATGAATTCAAGTTGCAAATTGCAGCTTTAGAATTTGCCTACAGGTATTGAAACCTGCATCAACTCTTAAAATTCTATATTAGTGAGTCAAAGGATATATTGTGAATTATTTACTTTTAGTAAGAGAAAGTGGTGACCATAAACCCAAAACTACTTAATATCCTGTGGAGACAGTTCTGAAATGTATTAAAAAACACTATCTGTTATAAAATAAGAACAACAAATAATTTGTATAACCACTGAATTTGAAACTGTAATTAAAAATTTAAGTGACATTTTAAGGGAGTGAGAATTTTTTATTTTGCCTTAAATATTGCAGTATAAAAATCCTTCAACACATAAAACAACAGAAAGGTAGACAGTACTTTAGAGTCAGTTTGTTTCATACCAATGATTTAATAAGCTTATCTTTAATAATCAGCTGGGTTTTTTGGTTTTTTTATTTTTATTTTTTTTAGTGATAGAGACAGAGCATAAGCTGGGGGCATGGGGGCAGAGAGAGAGGAAGACACAGAATCTGAAGAAGGCTCCAGGCTCTGAGCTGTCAGCACAGAGCCCAACATGGAGCTCAAACTCATGCGCCTCAAGATCATGACCTGAGCTGAAGTCAGACCCTTAACTGAGCCACCCAGGTGCCCCAATCAGCTTTTTTTTTTTTAATGCAAGTGTGATAATCATGGCCTGTGGCCATACTTATCCAAAGCTATCATCTGAGTTTCACACAATAATGGCCTAACAGTACTAGTCTTTAAAAAACCTTGCTCCTTTCGTAGTTCATTAAGACTTATTCTTGGCCACAGTATATATAGGTTGGTGAAAAAGTTTACAACAATAAATGTAGAGTAGTACAAAATAGGGTCAGAATCAAGAGGCTCTGAGTAATTCAAATCTTACATTTCAATGGTGCTTTGGAATAATTTTCTATTGAAGAAAACAAAGAATTTTTGTCTTGTTTTTATTTTAGTCTTTGGTTTTAGACATGACTATTGCTAATTTTGTTTTCTCCTTAGCCTTCTCATCTCTGGGCTATGGCTAAATTTCTTCAGCTTTCCAAGCCTCAACTTATGTTGCTATACAGTTGGGAGAAGAATTTCTTGAAACTTATTCATGATTGTATTTTAATAAAGTGCTGTCAGGCATACTGAAACCTTTGGAGGGAAGGTAATGCATTCTAAGTGGCCTGCTTTGCTCTCCCCTTTGAATTCCATAAGATTTAGAGTTCTCTAAGGAAAGGAGGAATGCCTTCTTTCTCTTTTAACCCTTTCTTCTCAGAACTTTTGTGCTGAAAATTAACAGTGCATCTTTAATATCTAGTCAGCAATGAAATTTTCAGTTAAGTCTTTAAGGAAATATGGGGAATAAAAATGGTCAAAGCAGAGTAATCTTTAGAAAACTTCATGTTCGCCCGCTCACCCAAGGGGACATAATGTTAGGCAAATTAATGACATTCCCCTCCAGGCAATTTCTTGAGGTAATAGATACTCATTTGGTTGACCCAGTACCAGTACTTCCGGGGTAATGATAACTACAAAGAGGTTTTACAAAATATCACAGCTCTGGTTAGTCTCCATTTACAATTGCTTTTTCATTGGTCAATTTGTCAAAACTTTCTTTTTGCCACCAACAAAAGAAGAAGCACAGTATTTTTCCTCTCCACTGCTCTTTTGTAAATTGTTTAGAGAATTCATTTTCCATAAATAAAATAGTTAAAGTGGTCACTTGTTCCAGTGAAAACTGCTGTTATCAACCTGTTGTTCGTGGAACAAAAGTAGAAGCATTTATATAAATATTATTCAAACCCCAAGTTATTATAGTGAAATACCACTCTGATACAGAATTCAGCCCACAATAAGCACAGAATAAATACCTGCTTTGCATTGATTATCTGAATGTAAAAGTATCTCATTATGTGAGAATGAATTTGGCGTAGCACCATAACATTTAGACTAATTTTCCCACAACTGTCTTTATAGTAGTATTAGCGTGTTCTCACACAGTTTAGTCATAAATATGGGCCATGGGGAATCTTTGAAGCCATTTTTTTCTCTGTAGCTGGCCAAGGCTTAGAGCTCCTTTTAACAGGTTCAGTGAGGAGAGTGTTGGCAAGCATACGTGGGAAAGACAGTCTCGCCCTACCAGTGAGGTAAGCAGAGAAATTCAAGCCCTCTAGCCTCTCATATTTGACACCGACAAAGAGAAATCAGTAGTAAAACTAATTAAAAATAAATACATTCCCTCATAAACAAACTACATGAAAAATTAAACTGTTCTTGAATGCTTTCAACCTTTAAGCAATTGAAGATATTTTCTGAGTGGTTATTTTGATTTAGAAAGAGGAAAACAGGAAAAGAAAGGTCCCAAGGTAGACAAGTTGGCTGAGGTGATCCAAGACAACAGAAGGGAAAAAGCTTCCTACAAGAAAATGAAGTTTGATTTCTTAAATTATAAAATGAATTACTTGGCAAAATCAGGTGTTGCACTTTGCACATAGTTGTTTGAGGTTTAAAAACTGATGTAGGTTGAATCAAGTAATGAAGACATTTTGTGGCTCTAGATGGTGTTAGGAAATATTAAGGTTCAATTTTGACTCAATTTTTGCTAGAGATATATTTAATTTTAACTGACAAGCATGAGAAAATCTGAAAACATTTCCTTAGACTTCTGTAAGTATGAAGGCCATAATTCGTATCATGTTGCTTGCCAAATTCAGGAATAATGTAAGAAAAGTTATTCTGAGATCTCAAAATAGTTTCAAATATTTGAAAATATACTAATCACAAGAAGGATATTTACATTTTAATTCTCCAAGTTGAATAACCAAATGTAAATAAAGGGTTTTGAAAATCCCAAAAAGTCCCTTTGAGAATCTCCAATAGTTATCCTAGAGAGGCTTTAGGATAAATATTGGTGAAATCAATATATTTGGAGTAAAAGCCTCTTAATAATGTGCCAGGACCAGTTCTTGGCCCTGTGAATAAATCGGTGAAAAAAGTAGACAGAAAATGCTCTCATCATGGAGCACACAACCTAGTGGGTAAAACAAGACAATAAACAAAATAAATGAGTAAATGATACAGTCAGATAATAGGTACTTTGGAGAAAAATAAACCAGAGAAAGGGACAGAGAATGGGAACTGGAGGGAAGTGCCATTTTAAATCCAGTTGTCAGGGATGGCCTCCCTGAGGGAGTGCCATTGGAGCACAGATGTGAGGGAATGAGACTGCCAAGCAGAGAAAACAGTAGGTACAAAGGCCCTGAGGCAGAATCCCACCTGAAGTATACCAGGAAGAACAAGGAGGTAATTGGAGTAGAATGAGATGGCATCAGAAAAGCCATTTTAAGGACTTTGGCTTTTACTCTTTGTGAGATAAAAAACCATTGGAAGATTTTGTGTAAGGGAAGTTCATAACATTTTAACAGTATCTGTATGGTTGGTGTGTTGGAAATAGAATGAAATGGTCAAGGGTGGAAGCAAGAAGACAGATTAGGAGGCCCTTGAGGTAATCCACGATTTGGATGATGGCAGCTTTGGATCAAGGTGGGGACAGTAGAAGTGTGAAAAATGCTTATACCAGTGTTTTGAAGCAGATCCAATAGGAGTTGCTAGGAGATTTATGTGGGATGCAAGGAGATCCAAGTCAGTTATGACTCCAAGGCAGTGGTCCTCAACTGGGGATGATTTTCCTTTCGGGGAACATATGGCAATGTCTGGAGGCATATTGGGTTGTCACAACTGGAGAGGGTGCTATATGTATCTACTGGATGGAGCCCAGATCCTGCTTGACCTCCTGTGATGCACAGGATAGTTCGTTCTCTCCAACTAAGGATTACTAGGCCCCAATGTCAACAATGCTGAGAAATGTTGACTAATGTTGAGAAACTGGACTCAGAATTTTGGCTTGAGTAACTGGAAAGATAGAGTTGCCAGTAACAGAATGAGGAGGCTGCTAATGGAATAGTTTGGGAAAGGGAAATCAGGAATTCTGTCTCTTTGACGTACCTGTTAGATTTTCAAGAGATCAATTTCACATATTACAATGCTATAAAGTAAGAATGAGATTATAATTCATCCATTTTGAAATTATTCTTAAGTGGTTCCTTGAGAAATTAAATCCCTATGGCATAGAAATAATGCCTCCAACTATGCCCGTGTCTTAAATAAGGCTTAGTGTAGGTTTCAAAATTTCAGATATATAAGAAAAGTGTGAATATAGTGGCTGTATTGGTTTTCTCCCTGCTGGTTCTAGTATACTGTTTGAAGTGATATAATTCTAATCTCAGAAAATTCTATTTTATCATGTTGATAAACACATTTTGTAGCTAAAGAAGTTGTAATTAATGTTTTTCCTAATACATTATAGCTCTTATATCTTTTAACTGGTCTGATTTTTGTGAAGGGGAAATGTTCATGCTAGAAAGACTCTGGATAATGAGAGATTATGCAAAAAGGGATCTTCCCCCTTTACATGTTTTCCCTCTTTTTGAATGTTTATTTATTCTTGAGAGAGAGAGAGAGAGAATGAGCAGGGGGGAGGGTCCAGGGACAAAGGATCTGAAGCAGGCTCCACACTGACAGCAGTGAGCCTGCCTGACCTGGAGCTTGCTTGCCACAACCCACATGGGGCTGGAACTCAGGAACTGTGACATAACCTGAGCCTAAGTCGGAAGCTTAGCCGATTGAGCCACCCAGGGGCCCCTGTTTTCCCTATTTTGGATCCAGGGCTAGTAGCACACATTTCCCCAAGCAGCATCCCTGATAGCTTAGAAGATATCCTTTTGATGCCATCCCTAAAAATAATTGGTTTCTTTTCACCTATTAGTCCTTTAAAATAGCTTCCTTTTTCATTTAGATCCGGAATGCTTGCAGCTGAAAAAAGCAGCTACAAGGGCAGTATGACTTGTTGCTAAGGGAAGTTGGCCTTATTACTTGTCAGCTGAGCTTGGTAGGTTATGTGGAAAAACGGAATGTGCTTAACCCAAGATTTTGAAGTCTTTCAACTTTGCAGTTGAATGCCTAAAATTGAATTTCTTAATTAACTTCTAAGTTGCGACTGTCCCTCTCATTCTCTCCCTACATGCATTCTTTTCTCTAGGGGAAGCAGCTAATCAGTGAATACCTTAGACCTGCCCAACAGCCATGAAGCAAGGAAAATGTAGATGCTAGCGATTTAATTCAGTCTCACACTTTAGTTAACACTGCTCAGTGTTTCCCACTTTTTTGTTTCCAAATGTCAAATTTTCTCTTGAAATACGGTGTTAAATTAGTTTTAAAACACATTAGTTTTAAAACATAACAAAACAGCCAAAACGATTAATTCACAGCTACTGGTCTCAATAACCCAGATGTCCAAGGCTGCAAGCAATGAAATGGTGAGACTCAGTGAGTTAATTTCAAAGAAAACCTGTACATGGGGATTCTTTAGAAAGCTGTTGGTGGACATAATCCTCCGTGTTATTTTTATAGTTTCAGTTTCTAGTCCATTAGGTATTTTGAGAGTTTCGGTTCATCTTCGCTTCCACCACTTTTATTGAGACTTCAAAAATAGAAACAGTCACAGACAAATGCTATGATGCATGTGGCTTCTAGTCTCTTATTTCTTATTACAGTACCTAAACTCAGACATTGGTTCAGAAACATTACAGAGATGATTGATGCATGTTACAAACCTAGAAAAGCCATTAGGAACATGCATGGATTTTGCTTTAAACATGTTTTATAACAAAATTGATGTATGGGCACATCTTTTTGAAATAGAATATAGTGAATAGATAATATCAAAAATATGAAATGCAGATTGTGACTCCTTAATAATAAGCAAAGAAGTAGTACGGTTAACTAATTGAGTAGTCGGGGAGTGACTTTCTAAAGAACCAAGGAAAGAGTAGGGCAACCCAATTTCTAGACTCTTCTGGGTTAACTTTTTCTCTGGTGGCCAAAAAAAAAAATGGCCCATGGCTCTAATTAATCTATTACAGCTTGCTTATTAAGTCATCATATGGTCATCCTTTGTTCTGTTTCTCTAGACTTGCAAATTTTCAAAATCAACAAGGTATATGAAAGTTTGATTTAATTTATTAAGTATACAGGTTCTGCCTAATTTGCCATTTATTTTCTATTCTTCCCTTAACATCCATTAATTATCTTATTGAATTCTATATCAGCAAGCTAATTGTGTGTTTCTAAAGAATTCCAGTGTCCTAAAGAATCAGATTACCATAAAAATCTGCTAGAAAGACAGAAAAGAGTTTCTTAAATTACCTGTTGGCTTTCTGTCTGACTTGAGGTTTACAGTTGTTTAACCTTTTTTCCCTCATGTGAATCTAGAAACAAAGAAAAGGAAATGCACTTAAAATGAAGTTAGAGTTTGGAACACCTAAATATTATCTGTAGTTAAGGGTAAATAAATAAATGCAAACGTTTTCTTAAGTGGTTGAGTAACATAAATCCTCAAAGTCTTTTAAAAATGAAAAAAATTACACACCTCAAGGCTTATTTAAATGCTGGTTGGGTTGATCTCTTGAGATGCCCTTCAGTTTTGTGGCACTCTTTGACAGCCTGATTAAAGATACAAGAGTCAGAGCATAATAAATTTCTTATTAAAGTACACTTGACTCGTTTTCTTTTCAGTGTTTTAGTTAATTTACCCCAATCCTTTGTTCATAGACTTTCACTAGACTTGTAGTTTCTGATTTTCTCTGTCCTCAGATCAAAGACCATTAAAACAAAACAGAACATGCCATACAGTTTTCATTCATTCATTCATTCACTCATTCCTTCCTTCATTCATTCATCTATTCCACAACTAGCAACTTAAAACTTACCACGTGTGGGCACTGAGCAAGCTACTGCAGCTACTAAGAAAACAAAATATTCTGCCTACAAGGAGCTGATGAGAAAATGAAAGAGGGCAGGGAAGTTGATGGACAATTACAGTGCATTTGCAAAGTGCTATATAAATACAGGCCAGTACAGGTTACTATAGTAGCATATACAAGGGGCTAATGGCATCTTCCCAGAAGAAATAACCTCTAATCTGAGATCAAAAGGTGAATGGGGGTTAGCTAGAAAGAGAGACGTGGTGACCGTCCTTGCAAAGAGCCTGGGGTTTTTAGTATCTTGTTCTATCTGAACTTGAAAGGGGAAGCCTCAGGAAACAAAGCTGTGGGTGTAGGAAGGTGGTCCTTTGTGATGGACCTCAGGGACCAATCCACATTAAAGAGGTAGAACTTGATCCAGAGAACAGTGGGTTTAAAGGTTTAAACTGTAAACTAAAATGTTGGATAGACATCAGAAGGATTACTCTGGCTCTAGCTTTGGAAGAAACAAGGAAGGGACAAAGACCAAAGTGAAGGTGGTTAGGCTGGTGAAGTAATCAAGGAGAGAGATGTCAGTGATGTAAACTAAGGTCTGAACCAATGCTGAAAGTAGATAGACTTAGACTTTACATGTAGTGGCAGAATTTCTAACATTCTCATGTATATTCTGCCTTTCTTATTATTCTCTTAGCTGCTATTTTATCACTAAGTGACAGGATTTACTCTGAATGCTTGGTGGTCACAGCTTTTGGCTCAGTGACCATGTTTCTTATTCATGGTTGGATGCACAAAATCTAGGAACATCAAGTCTTCAAAATCTACCTGTTATACTGTCTCCCTGATTGAAATTGCCTCAAAATTCAATCTTCACTTCTAAGGCAAATTGTCTAGAGAGACAATATGATCTTACTTAACTGAGGAAGTCTGGCCCTAATGTGATGTTCCAATACCCTGTAAGCCTGATTTGGATTTCAGAGCCATACTGTCAATGTATTATGGCAGCACATCTAGTTAAAAATTCATAGCACACATTATTTGAAGAATGGGGGATGACTGCCGGTAAACAGACACATCCTATTCTCTCTGAGGCAGTCACACTTTACAGTTTGCTAGACATTATATGAGAAGAGGAAGTTGGAAAGAGAAGTGCACTGACAGTGTTGGCAGGAGGAAGTACTATTACAAAAAAGAAAAGACCACCCAAATGCAAAACTACAAGATTTGTAGAAAACAGGACGAAATCTTGTGACTCTGGATAAGGGAAACATTTTTTTAGATACAACACAAACAAGGGTGCCAGGGTGGCTCAGTTGGTTTAGTGTTCGACTCTTGACTTTGGCTCAGATCATGATCTCCCAGTTTGTGGGATCAAGCCTTGAGCTGTGGGATCAAGCCTTGAGCTGGGCTCTGTGCTGACAGTGCAGAGCCTGCTTGGGATTCTCTTTCTCTCCCTCTCTCTTCCCTTCTCCTGCTTGTGGGCACACTTGCTCTCTTTTTCTGTCTCTCAAAATAAATAAACTTTAAGAAAAAAAAACCTAAAAAAAGACACAAACAGTACAAATGATACAATATTTGAAAATGATGATACAAAAACAAATGATACAATATTTAAATAAAAAAAATTTAAAACAAAATTTTATTCATGAAAATTAAACACCTTTGCTACTTGAACATCACTGTTAAGAAAATAACAAGAGAAACCATAAACTGGAAAAAAATAATGGCAGGACATGTATCTGATAAATGATTTTTTTATCCAGGATATATAAAGAACTTTTACAGCTTATTAAGACAGACAACGCAATAACAAAAGAAAAGAAAGAAAAGAAAAGAAAAGAAAAAAGACCACCAATTAAAAAAATATATAATGTCTGTGTGTATGTAATGTATGTAATATATACATACTTCTCTGTGTATGTATGTAATTTACGTGGGATAAATTGTTAGAACTGCAACTTACCCATGGTGTTTGGAATTGTGAAATCTTAATAAGTGCTGTGTTAAGCCAATTCAAATAAAAACACTGCAGGTCATCAACACTGCAAACATAGAAATATATAACTTGGATAAAAAGATCAAAAAAGTTAGACTGCATTGGCCCTGTACTTTCAAACATATAGAATACAGGGCTTTTTCTGTGCAATACATGCGAAGTTTCAATCTAATCATATATTTTAGTGGACTAAACTCTCTATAGGAGGTAATGATAGAAAAATATTTTAATGCATCTACTCCTGCACATGAGGATATTATAATGAAAAGCGCAATTAACTATGTAAATATTTTCAGTAATTAAGGAAAAAGATACTCAATATGTTGGTGAGCTAGGTTCTCCAACTGTATAGAAAAATATGTCAACACCCTTGAGTGGAGCCTCAGGACAGATCCCTAGAATACTGACTCTTGGAGACGGCCGGGAAAAGTAGAAGGAGGAGAGAATGGATGTGAAGCTATGGAAAGTGATTTTTGTCTGGGTTGGGATGGGGTGGCTGCAAGTTATGACTCTATCCCAAGAAAGACTTCTTCTATTTGAATATTCTGTAACTCAGCCACTTTTTTTTTTTAACCAATAAGCTTCTAAGTTTATTTGGCTGCATCAAGCAGCTGAATATGGACTACAGTGCAGAATGGTTCCAGCAGAGAGAGGGAAGAAGGTTGGTGAAAATTCTCTGAGGACGCCTTCTTAGTATCCTCCCAATCTTTAGAGGAGGATAGAGTGATTCTATTTGACATTTACTTGACATAAATTGTTAGAATTGCAACTTGCCCATGGTGTTTGGAATCGTGAAATCTTAATAAGTGCTATGTTAGCCAATTCAAATAAAACCACTCCCAAATTACCAACATTGCAAACAAAGGAGAAAGCAATAGGGAATATTAAATTAATACCTTCTTAGTCTCCCACATAATTTATATTCTGAACCCAACCAACTAAGCAGATGAAAACTTGAACTCTCTTTCTTCTTTCTTCCACCCCATGTCTCTTTTCTTGAGGAGTGGTGTCACCAAAGGAGAAAGTGCAGAGAGAATGTATTTTTGGGTCACCAATTTCTAGTGATTTAATTTCCATATTTTCTTAAATCTACTTGCCTAGCTTCTTGCTATGTCCTAACTCAGGACTTCATTCCTTCTTGTCTGAATGTCTGCGTTGCCTCTGAAACCACTCCTTGCCTAGAATCTCCCTTTATCACGTGCAAAATTACCTTCACACTCCTCACAAAGGGATCTACCAACACTCAAGCTGATTATGGTTTTCTCATACTCCCAAATCTTCATTGGTTCCTAGGAGCCTAGAGTAGTTCTAAAGCAGAGATAGGCAACATGATTTGTGGGTGTTTGAGAAAATATAGATGAAAGGTTTTATCCCAAACCAATGAAACTGAAATCTCTTGGGTTAGGGCCAAGGTGAGTGTTTGAAAAAGGAACTGTAGGTCATACACAGTTAAGAACAAATGTTCTACAAGATAAAATCTAAATTACTTTGTATGGCATAGAGTGCCCTTCATTATTTGCCCCATCTTAGACATTCTCAGATGACATCCTATATTTTGTTTCATCAGTTGTGAACTCCTTTCAGTTTGGGGAACACATTTTTCTTTAATTCCTCAGTGGCTTTGCATTTGATGTTACCTTTTACTACACTGCCCTTGGTCAAATCATCCTACCTCTCTTTCTTGCTTTGGTTTCTCTAAGTCTTTCTGCCCTTCTTAGCAAGAATTAAATGATCTGTTTTCTGTATGCCTGCTATATTTTGTCCATTGGTCAGTTATAAAAATTACCACATTACCTTTGTTTGCCCCTTTTCCCCTAAGAAATAAAAAACAATATTCAGATTTCCATATTCCAATAACTTGGCTTCAAGTAGGCAGTGAAATAAATATTTGTCAAATTAAATATGAGTAAACTAATGAATGTGTAAGTGAGTAGAAGTGATTCAACAAAGCTTGTGGATGAGGAAACTGGGAGCTATAAATAAACAGAGGCTTTTGATGCAGCCTTTTATGTTGGAGCTGTGGGTATAGGACATCCATTTCTGCTAAGAAGACACTTCTTTTTCTTCTGAAGTGTTAAAAATACACTTTTTACATACTCCACTATAGTTGAGCCTTGAACAACAGGATTAGAACCATGCAGGTACATGTATACATGGATTTTTAAAATAAATACAGTATAATACTATAAATGTATTTTCTTTTATAGATTTCTTAATAACAATTTCTTTTCTCTAGCTTACTTTATTCTAAGAATACAATATATATAATAACATATATAGCACAAAGTACATGTTAATCCACTGTTTACATTATCAGTAAGTCTTCTGATCAATAGCAGGCTATTAGTAGTTCAGTTTGAGGGAGTCAAAGTTATATGCAAATTTTTGACTTTGTGGGGGATCAGCACCCCAAGCCCCTCATTGTTAAAGGGTCAACTGTATATTTATGCAATTGAAAAGGGAGCTTTCTATAGAACTTTTCTTACTCTGACTTCTAAATATGGGAAATTATAGTTGGACACTAGGATTGCCCAGGTAAAAACAAATACCTACTGATGTCTCTACTAAAAGGGTGAATATGCTGCAAATCTAGCCCTGAAAAAATGCGGAAAAGTCTCTTGAGAAAGGGCCAAGACACCTCAAGAGATCCAGGATCAGACATAAATGCTTTTCCCCATTTAAGAAGTAGAGTTACTAACTTTCAACATATTCTGTCCTATTGGTGCCAAAGCTTTGTAGTGAAACTTTAACCTATGAAAAGATGAATGAGTTTAATATGCACACAGCACAGTTTTCCATTCCTAATGAGGAAACAGGCTCAGAAAACTTTTTGCCCATCAGGAGCCATTCTGCTGTTTTTCTGATGTGTTTTATGTGTATGAATGAATCTAAAACCATGTGGCTTGAATTTCTTTTAAAAATACTTAGCCTTGTGCATAAAAAGAAAGAGCACTGGGCATAAATCTGATTGGAGTTGGAATGAACTAGAGAGAGGAGATGTTTAATTAAGCCATATTGTGGCAAGATGAAATCTTTCAATTTCTGCTTACAAAACTCTCTTGTTTGTGAATTTCCTTTTAACTTGTACTTCCTTTTAGTCTGGCCTTCCTTTAGAAATGTGCAAATCATTTCTCAACTGGGACTTCCTCACTGGGACTTCATAACTTTGTTTTAGTCATAGCATGGTTTATACACAGATGTCACAATGGAGACACCAAATGGGAGTAACTGTATTTGAGTATCCTCCCCCACTTAATCCCACCCACGCCACCCTTGGTTAGAGTTGCAGGGGTAGATCTTGGCAGTGAGTTAAGGTAGAATCCTTCCCATCATCAACCTGATTATTGTTCTGTGTCAGCTGGGAAATCTTGACTATCCAGTCAGCTGACCCATCTGTCATAGCAGTGAGTTTTGGTGCCAAACAAATAAGAAAGGCAGACTCCTGGCTCCAGTTGGGCTCTGGTGGTCCAGGAAGAAATGGCTGTGTGGATTTCTCCAACCAAGGAAACATTTGCTGTGGAGTGTCAATCAGGATGAGGGAAAGCTTTATTTAAAGACATTTGGAAAGTGGAAGTGGAAAATACTAAATTCTAGCATTCAGAGGCTAGCTGTTCTTCTTTGTGTAATTAAATATCTCCCCTGCTGAGTACTTATTTTCATTATGTCTGATAGTTTGATGTTCTGCAACCATAATGGTGTAATAGCATGCTATCTTTACTAATATATTGAATTTATGTCTTCCTTTCTCTAAGGGCACTTGTAGACATTCAGTTCTTTTCTTCTTTCTGGACTTAGAGGAATGTGAGCCTCACCCTTAGGAAGCTAGCCAGTGGCTGGTGCATGGTTTTGAACAGTCCAAGGCAGAGAAGAGATTTTCCTTTAATAAGATAAGGATGAGCTTGTACAAAGAACATGTGCAATGTGTAGCAGCTGCAGTGCCCTCTGTCCTTCCTTTTGCTCAAACTCTACCGCCCTTTAGTGGTCTGGGTTCAAAGATTCCCTATTGCAGACTTGTACATGTGCTGTTCTTATTTGGGACAATTCTTCATCCCCCTTCAGAATGGTACAGAGAGCCCTTAAGACATTCCTGCACACCTATAGGCAGGTTCCATTTAACGGATGAACACAGTTTATTGTATAATTCTTAAAATTTGATACTGTTTCATATTCACTTTGGAGCTGAATTTTAGTTACTTTTAATAATTTTATTTTAATTACTTCACGGTGTGGCAAAACTTCTCTGTGTACTTTTTTTTCCTTCCCTCTGCTTCTCAGCCAGTGTTTCTTTCTCTGGCTTTCTCTGTTCTAAGAATGCAATTTCCAGGATGAGTGTGAAAGAGAAAGAAGAAAGAAATCTCCAAATCACACAGGGAGAGCTGGAAAAGTGCTTATAAAACATTGCAGTATGACTATTTCACTTTACCAGTGGGGCCATCTAAGCATTGAGAAACGTTCTTGTCTTGTGTCACTCTGAGAATTGATGGCTGAACTTGGTCTAGTGCACTTAGTCACTTAAAGTAAGGTCTTTGCCCTTACAACTGCAGGAGCCCAAATCTGGTTTAGAATCCCCAAATCTGATTTCCTGGTCTGGAAATGCACTTAAAAAAAACACACATGTTAATTGACTTATGTAGAAAAGACTTAAATGTTTATGAAATCATACTTTGTTGCCTAGCTTATATTTAATGGAAATAATAATGTTGTAAGAAATCTGCACCAACTGAATCTGAAATAATCTGATGTTCTTGTTAATGCCCAGAATCTCATGATGTCTTATCCTTGCCTGGGCTCCAAGCCTACCCAACAAGTTAGTGGCATCTGGACTAAAACTGCAGTCTACTGATCAAGCCATGGTTCTCTATCTTTTGCATTCATCAGAACTGTCTGGAAACCTAGTTCAGTAGGTCTGGTGTAAAGCCCAAAAATGTGCATTTCTAAAACTGTTCCTAGATACTGTTGGTACTGAGGGACTAGTGATCACACTTTTACGAACCATTGCTCCAACAAAAAATAGTAGATTTCATTTATGTTACTTTCAGCCTAATTAAAAGGGATTAAGTAGGCAAATGCAACTATCTTGCTGAACAGCCCCTTGTAGTACTAAACTCAGACGATTTGTACCACTTCTTAAAGAAGATTACATGATATGTGCCATTTTATCATTTATCCCAGAACAATACAAAATCTCTTTCACCGATATATGGTTGTAACAATAATACTGTGTCTTCCATTATACTTTACTAAACAAATGTATACAGTATACCTTAAGTAAGTCAACCTCCCTTTAAGGTTGTCATGGTCAGTGCCATTTTGCACATTTTATAGTTGAAAAAGCTGAGCCTCATCTAAGACCACAAAGGATTTAGAATCACAACAGCTAGTAAGCGAAGAGATGGCAGGGATTAGAACCCAGTTTTTCTGACTCCAAAGTCCTATGTTCTTCTGACAGCCTCCTAGTGAAAATTGGTGAGCTAATGGTACCTTTCATTGTCATGTAAAATGTGTAAGTCTGCATAATGTTGGCTACACAGGATATGTAGGATTAACCCTGTAAACCTTGAAGTACTTACTCAAACTCCAACATTCTTATAACCATCCTGAAATGACCTAAGGATCTGCCTGGAGGTAGACTTTTTGTTACTGTTTGAGAATTCCTCATGGATGATGGAGACAAAAACAAAGCCAAAAATAGCCACACACAAAAAAATGTGCATCTCACCAATTAGAGTTGTACAGATTATTCACAGGTGCTAAGAGGGTAGCCATAACTGTAATCAGAGACGCTGAAAAGTCTTCATGAAGTTTATTCTTGAGCATTGCTTTGAAAAAGATACATGATGTGGTTCATGGTAGAGGAAAAGGCAATTCTGGGGAGGGGATAAAAAGGAAAGAAAGGTTAGTAAGCCTCCTTCTTAGGCAGAAGTGAAGAAGACTGAAAACTGCATGTAGCAGAAAGATAAGGGCAATTATGCACTAGAGGCCAGTTAAAAAACCAAGATGTACATGCCCTTGAAATACTCAGCTAAGACGATAGTGGATATAATCAGGGCTCCCCTAATGCAAGTGACGTGAGAGTCCAAATTAGATATGCAAGTTGTATCATCTCCCCTTAGGGTCCTCTCTGGGTGTTTTCTATAGGAAAGTGTGCTTAAAAGGAGATTTGGCATGCATCTTGCAGTTGTTGGGCAGTGACATTGGCAGGTCAGGATGACCAGAAAGTAGCTGCCAGAATGTTACATTGGTTTAATGCATGTGAAACTCCAGACACTGCACTGACCAAAAGAATCTGGGAAGTTCTGTGACAGATGGAACCATTTCTGAATATTCTTCAAGAGAAAATGTCCTGTAATATTTAAAGTTGATGAGACCAACGTTTGCCAAATGGCAGATGCTGCCAGTAGAAACTTCCAGCTTCTGGATAAGTGATGGCAGTGAGCCTATGGAGTTACTGCAATTATCTAAAGACTCAATAATGACTCTGAAGTATGTACTTTGCTTCACTTAACATTATGTTGAGCTTGAATTGGCTTGTGGCTCACCTCGTTTGATGAAGCAAACCTGCCTCAATGTTTGGACATGCCTCTGATGTTTACATGCTCCTGTCTACCCAAAGTCATCACACAGGACGGGTAGAGCCAATGCTATTCACACATAATTATGTTTGCTTTGAAATGCATATTGGGCTTCCACTCTGAACCTCAGAAACTGGGGTGATTATTCTGCATACAGTCCCCATTTTGTGGCCCTATTTCTCCCACTGTTAGGTAAAAGCTGCCTGGAAGACCCCAAAACTAAAATGGAGAAGTCATGAAAAGAGTTTCCAAAGTTACGAATAATTGATGATGAGTATAAAATTGATGGTAAGTTTTCACTGCATAATTTGATTGATATGGCAGTTATCATAGCAGCCTTGAACAGAATGCTCTTGTGAACAAGATAATTTATCTCACTGAGTCTGTTTCTGCATAAATATTTTAAAATGAAAGGCATAATAAATCTGTCCATAGCATACACACAGTGGGCTGCCAAGCCTGCCACCTGTTTAAGGTTTTAATGAACCGTTTTGCATTCAACAAAAAGCCATATCAAATTAATGTTGACATGTTGCTTTGCTTTTGCCTTTCGTATTCCGGGAACTCTGAGAGATCATTTTGTAAAATCCTATAAATGGAGCAACACTGATCTTTTTATCAGAGTTCAGCAACCACTGTTAGGCAAGCTCCCCCAGAATTCACATTTACATCTGCAGCTTAATTGGGGCTTGGAGTTTGGGAGTTGGGGGCAGGGTTAAAAGTGTTGGGCGAATGGAGAGTCAGAACCCAGTGACAATGGAAAGAAACAACACGGGGCAAGGAGTCAAGAAATGTAAATGTTTGTGTTGGTGCTCCTACTGTTATCTGGTGGCCTTTTGGCTCCTGAGGATCCATTGTTGGAATGCATAGCGCGTGGACTAGGTCTGGAGCTGGGGAGAATGGAGAGAAGGGTTAAGAGTAAGATGAGACAGAGCAGTGCTGAGCAGGGCAGGCATGCCTATTCATCTCTAAAAATCTTGCTGAGACAGCCAGAACAATGTCATCTCATTCCCTAAACATACTGCCCTTTAATTCTGTCCAAAGAAGAAGCTGTTTTGAAGTAAAATAACATGTTAAGGAAAGGGTTTTCGTATTTCCTATTCCAGTGTCATTATGAAACACAGGTGCCAGCAGATCTTGAAAAATGGCAATGCGTATAGGAAGCACACGGAGAGCCACTGCCTCCTTGAGTCCAGAAGAGAGGCTTCAGCCTCACAGGGTGAAGTACCTTTCCTGGGCAGAGCAGAGCACTCCCGTTGGGGCAGAAGAGTGCTTTCCTGCAGGCTTTTTACAACAAGCAGCTTTGCTCCTGAGCAGCGTGGATATCCTCAGTCAAGAAGCTTTGATTAAATAAAGGCCATTAGCAAAAGATGCACGTACAGGTCATTGCTTTGCCTTCTGCTCCGGTCTTCTCTCTTCATCCCCCTCACAACATCTTAATGAGATTTTAATCCTCCATTTTTATGTTAGCATGATTATACACAGAGATTTATCTTGTAGTCCTGACCTTGGCAGACAGTCCACACTTCACATGCATATTTGAGGGGTGAAGGGGATTCAAGTTTGCCACCCAACCTAGTTAGGTACTCAGCCTGTACCTCCCTGCTGTCCCTTAGGGTGACAGCCAGGCAACGATGGGCTTAATTAGCCTATTTCACATTCAGAATATATTTTCCAGCTAGCCTTTGGATCTGGCAGCTCACTAAGGATGTATCTATCCCTGCTGCTGCTGTTGCTGCTGCTGCTGCTGCTGCTGCTGTTGATGGTGAAGTGAGTTTTTAAGCATGAACAGTTGTGAGTCCTCTGATAATATTTCACTGCTAAAATCCTGCTGATCTTTTCATTTCTTTTAATAGTGATCTGTCAAAAGGAATAAAGTCCAGGTTTACTAGCCAACAAGTGATGCCATGGGTACACACATCTGTTTAAGTTAGGGATACACTTTTTATCTAACGTCAGGAAAATGATCATGAGTCAACCATGTGCTGGTATTATGTGTTATTTTTCAATTTCGTAGGCTGTCTTCTACTAAGTTATTTTAAAAGGGTTATTTTCATGTGAAAAACAAGGGGCGCCTGGGTGGCTCAGTCAGTTAAGCATCTGACGCTTGGTTTTGGCTCAGGTCATGATCTCACAGTTCATGAGATGGAGCCCTGTGTCTCAAGCTTGCTTGGGATATTGTCTCTCCCCTCTCTCTGCTCCTCCCCCCACTTGAGCATGCGTGCTCTCTTTCTCAATATAAATAGACTTAAAAAAAAAAAACACTTAAAAACATTATCAAAGCTCAACGTAATCAGCCAGAGATCTTGGGTCCAATGCCAGAATTTGTTTTTATGTATAATACCTTCAAAAAAATTTTAAAGTATAATAAAAGGCACAAACAAAATATTAAAATAAGAGCCAAATAATGAAAGCAATTGGAGAAGTACAATTAACAACAAAAGCTTAGGCCCCTAGCCGTAATTCTAGATACTCAGGGTTGAAAAGAATTGTAAAGTTAGGCTGTATCAATTTCTCAGACTACAAACTCAGTGTAAAGTAAAACGTAACTATATTTTTTACCTAACTAGTTTTATAGATTAATCTGAATTGCAAATTCTTATTCTGACTGATAATCCAAACACGATTCATGCAATTGTTAGCCATTTTCAGGTTTACAATCACTTGAGACAGGACTCTTCTTTTCCCTCCCTGGCTCCAGAATGTGCACTGTGTTCTAGAGAGTGCATGGCACTGTAACATCTGAAGAGGTATCCAGACCCCGTTGGCATCCACTACAATGGGGATCATTGCTTCAGAGAAATCGCATCTGCATACTTCTATCTGTTAAGATACTGTCCTGGGTTTTACTGGTCTCTGGTCCTCAGCCCATAGATTTTCTATCTTATTCACCTACATATCAAACCCTGTCCATTCTCAGCTAACTCCAGCGCCTCCTTTTGAGACATGTGAATATTTAACTGCTCTTCCATGCTCCCTGGAGTCCCATACTCTACACCATGCTGGGATGCACCATCCTGGAATGGTGCATGAGAAACCCTGGTATTTGCTTTCCAGAAAAAGTGACCTCAAGCCTCAGCACACAGATGTCAGAACACAAGGTCGTTTCTCCAAGATTCTCACCAGTGTCTGTCTCTCTGGCTTCTCCTTCAAATCTTCTCTTCCATTAAAGGTCCTAGTTTATATTCTGTTTTTTGTTTGTTTTGTTTTTTAACATAGTTGAAAGTGGAAATAAGAAGCAGATAAGAAGACATAAGTTGGTTTTGCCTAATTGAACTTTCTGTCATATTCTTGTTCTGAGGCTTTTGTGCTTTGCTCTTCATTTGTACTTTTTCCTCTGATTTTACTCCCCTCCAAGGAGATGAAAATGTCCTTCCAGTGGCCCAAATGTGGCATGGTCATCCAGTGAGGAAGTATAGGAAAAGTATATCATCAATACCTATATCATCCAGTCACATTTATATCCCATGCTATAAATCTGGTTAACAAGAGCGTTACCCAGACTCTCTGGACTGTTTAAACAGTCCCATTGAGCAGAAACAACTGACATCTAATAGTTTACTTTTCTGCTCTTGAACAACTCTCATTTTAAAGAAACCTATCTTTTATTACTGAAATATATCTTCCCTGCCTGCTCCTTTTCTCCCTACATACCTATCTATGGCCCAAATTCTAATTAGCTTTCTAATTAAGAAAGAGTTTTAAAAAGCTATGCCTACCACCCAATGCATAGTCAATCGTTCATTAAATGTTATACTGCCAAAGTAAACTACAGATTTGGAAAGATATTCCTAAGTTGAAACCAATTAATGCTGAGAGCTAAAAACATACCAAAGAAGCTTTATATGCTTTCTCTCATTCAAAGTTTGATGGCACTAGTCTGTGAGCTCCTGGGGATGGGGTCCATGGCTTCATCATCCCAATGCATAGTACCCTTCTCCTAGTATATATTCACACAGTATTTGAAATTTGTGAGATAAATGCTTTTACGTGTTTCAGAGTGAACTGAGATTCAGAGGGGTTTATTGACTAACCCAGAGTTACATAGCAGTAAGTGGCAGAGGTGAAATAAAAATTGAAGTATTCTGAAGTCAAGCCCATGTACGATATTATTGTCCATTTTTATAGATGGATACAAGACTGCATATGTCATGAGTTAGGACTTACATTTTCTTTTGCAAGCTTCTCAGTCCCCTCTAGCAAGAATAAAAACATTTTGGTGATGAACCTTTTTAAAAATATATTTTCCTGATGATTTTTCTGAAGATAAAGTGGCAAATATTATAGGGAGGACTTTTAGAGCATATCTTGTTGAAAGGATCATCCCAGCATCCAGGAGTGGATCTTACATGAACATACCAGAGCTTTTATATAAGAAATACCACAGAATTTTCTCTAAGTCCAGCGGGTCAGCCTTCAAATATGTAGAAAAGCTCCTAGATCATTTTAAGACTTGAAACTAAAAATTCTGTCCTAGCCCTTCCCAAATCTTGCTTTCTGAGAATGTCTAACCCCATTTTTAAAAAATGAGACAATGAGATTAAATAAGAATGTGTGTATTGTATTATAAGAAGCCATTCAGCCCAGCTGACTCCAGTATGAGCAACTTGACAGTACTATGACTCAAGTCTAATTTGAGGTCCCCAGTGAACAGATTTCTGGTTTTGTTTCAGATGCCAGCAGTTTTTCTCCTTGTTCCTTTCTCCAAGAAACACCACAAACCTAACCACATAATGAACAGCATTTGATACAATTAAACATGATGTAAGTTCAAGAAAGCCTTTGCTAACTCAGATGACATTCATCAATCCACTTCCCTCCCAGGGCTCCATCCTTTTTGGAACATCGGAGTCAGTCAGTAGGAGATAACAGCTGCACGGAGCTCTCTAAATGCATCTGGAAATCACAACCTCACCCCAGAGAGTGCCCGATTTTGCTAGGAAAGGTGCCAAAGAATTTATATGTATGAAACTTAAGTGCAGCAATTCAGAAAAATCTGTGTATTCGTATTTCCTATGCAAAATAACAACAGGTTAACAGTCCTTACATGATCTTCATGGAGGAAATTGAATTGTTCAAGTTAGAGAGCAGTTGTAGATCAGCCTTATTAACATGTGTCTTACAATCATGCATTTAATTACATCTAATTAGTACTTTCAATTCAAAACCAAAATGCTTTCTTATGGAAAGAGAGGGAAAAATAAATACTATAGGTAAGACTTACTGTGCACTTACTATGTGTTGGGTGCAGTTCAGAAAATGATTTATATGAAGTACGTATTATAATCCTTAAAACACTCCCTGGAATGTAGGTACCACTATTGGCCTCACTTTATAGATGGAGAAACTGAGGCAAAGTTAAGATACCTGCCCAAGGTCAGGAAATAGTATAAATAGAATAGAGCCCGATTCAAATCAATCAGCCTGACTCAGGTCTGTGCTCTTAACCACCATGTTACACACAGCTCTAAAAACGATCTATTCCAAGAAGCATTCACCAAGCTGAGTTGGACCCTAAGTGACCCCTAAGTACCAGTACCAGGAGTCCCCTGCCACTACATTAAACACAAAAGTGTATAGGGGTGCCTAGGTGGCTCAGTCAATTAAGCGTCTGACTTCGACTCAGGTCATGATCTCATCGCTCATGGGTTCGATCTCCGTGTCAGACTCTGTGCTGACAGCTCAGAGCTTGGAGCCTGCTTCAGATTCTATGTCTCCCTCTCTCTCTGCCCCTCGCGCTTGTGCTGTCAAAATAAAGAAACATTAAAAAAAAGTATACAGAAATGTAACAGTCACAGATAGACAAGAATTCCTGATTACTTATATCATGTGGCCTCACAGGTATCCCAACAGAGTGCTTTAATTTGAAAATCATATGCTTATTTACTGTATTACCAGAAAGCTTAATATCTAACTTGAATGACAATAGAAAGTGGTTTGTGTTGCCTCAGACTTCTGCATTTTTCACAAAGTGGAGGCAATGAGGCTTCATCCTATGAACTCTATGGAATAAACAGGAAAATCAAAGACCTCCATCCTGACTCTTCCAGCTCTAGTGTCTTTCTCACATGACCATAATACAGACCAACCTGCACTACTTTGGGAAAAAACAAGAAGAAAGATGCTGGAGATGTTTTGGAAATGCAGAATCATCAGTTTAGCCTCCAGAAACAGAATTCAAGAAGTTGTCTTTCAAGGAATACAGAAGTCCAGGGTTGGAGTTGAATAATCCAGAGAAAAATATTCCTGCCATTTTATGTGCTTCTATGAACCTTGCCTGCATAGCACATTTACCTTCTCTTGATAGACCTTCGGAAGCAGGCGCTGTGAGAACTACATTATCTTAACAGTATTGGACTTTGGACAAAGAGACAGGGTAGAGAGAACTTCTCCTTCAGAGACTACTTCCTCAAGATGCAGTATCATTGCTCCTGTTTCTCACCAATGCAGCCAGTGCATCTCATGCTAATCCAATATATTAAACACTTTTAAAGACATATAACGTGTATTTGATGATGAATTTCCCATTGCCAGACATGATCTCTCTGCCTTCTCTTCCTGCTACATTCCAAGAAATGAGGGAAAATGACAGGTTTCTGTATCTATGCTGATCCTTAGATTAAGGTTCAAAGATTGGATGAGCCAAATTTCTCACTTCCCCTGACTTCATTACCAATTCTTATCTCCTTCAATTTTGTGTGTGTGTTGGTGGGGGGAGGGGATGGAAAAGAGAGAGAGAGGGAGAGAGAGAAAGAGAGAGAGAGAGAGAGAGAGAGGTAATAGGAGGCAAGGAGTCTTGATAATAATAAAGGACAGTTCTTATAACTTGGGGTATGTTGAGGAGAATGGCAGAAGAGGGAACGTATATTATTTCCATTAAAAAAGTTCCCATCTGTCAGCACATAATTACATAAATTCTCTCACACATTATAATGGTATAGAATGATGAAATTCTATCCCAGTCTGTGAAGGTAAGCTTAGCTTATTGTTATAGAGAAAACTGCTCTTAAAAACCTCATTTTATAGATGGATCTATACAAAGACTCAGACCATGATCTTTCAATTGTTTGATCTTTTATTTGCTCATTTAACTCTTCACTCACTTATTAAGGAAAAGTATTTGAGCTAATTTATATAAAAACATGGCTTCTATTAGATTAGGTATCCTGGGTTATTTTTAGATATTTTGAATTTGTTATATTTTGTAATATTAAAATACATTACCTTGTTAAATATGTTTTAATGTGATTTAAAAAGCATATAACACGAGATCTACTCTCAACAAATGTTGAAATGTACAGTACAGTATTTTTAACTATATATACAATGTTGTATGGTTGATTCTAGAACTTTCTCATTTTGCATAGGTGAAACTCTGTACCCATCTAACAGCAACTCTCCATTTCACCTCCCCCCCAACCTCTGCAAACCACCATTCTACTTTCTGCTTCTGTGAATTCGATTACTTCAGATACCTCATATAAGTGGACTCATGCAATATTTGTCCTCCAGTGACTGGCTTATTTCACTTACTGTGATGTCCTCAAAGTTCATCCGTGTCCTGGCATATGACAAGATTTCCTTCTTTTTAAAGGCTGAATAATATCCTATTGTGTGAGTGCACCATATTTTCTTTATCCATTCATCCATCAATGGACATGTAGATTGTTTTCACCCCTTGGCTGTTATAGATAATGCTTCAGTGAATATGGGAGTACAAATATATCTCTGAGATCCTATTTTCAATTCTTTTGGATAGATACCCAGAAGTGTGATTACTGGATCATATGGTAGTTCAATTTTTAATTTTTTAGGAACCTCCATACTGTTTTCCAGAGCGACTGTGCCATTTTCCATTCCTACCAACAGTGTACACATGTTCCAATTTCTCTACATCCTCAATACTTTTTATTATTTTTTTCTTTTTTTAAATAATGGCCATCCTGACAGGTATGAGGTGATAGAAGGTGATAGCTCATTGTGGTCTTGATTTCTACTTCCCGGATGATTAGTGACAAAACATAGTCTTTGATTGACTTCTTTTGCTTAAGAAACAAAACAAATGAGCAAAGGGACAAAAAGAAAAAGAAGTGGCCAACTGAGAAATAGACTCTTAACTACAGAGAACAAACTGATGTTCTCTTAACTACAGAGAACAAACCAGAAGAGAGGTGGGTTGGGGAAGGGGTTAAATAGGTGATGGGGATTAAAGAGAGCACTTGCTGTGATGAGCACTGGGTGTTGTATGAAGGTGTTGGCTCACTGTGTTGTACCCCTGAAGCTAGTTTTATACTGTATATTAACTAACTGGAATTTAAATAAAGACTTTTAAAAAAAGAAAAGTACACTATCAGATTATAATCTAAACACTTATTAAATTCAGAGTGTGAAGTAAATATGCTCTATTATCAAACCTCTTTTAGGTAACAAACATGCATAAACTTAGGAACTTGTACTTTTCCAGAGCAAGTCATGACAAAGAGTTGTTCACCAGGAAAATTGAGTGTCTGATGATTGCTTATATTGATGGGACTTCATGAAAGCTCCCAATTTAACTTCTAGAGAGGTCTAGCATTGGAAAGTTTCCTCATAATATCTTGCAACAATATTTATAGGCTATAAACCAATGTGTATGAGAGAGATGTTCTCTCCTATTTCTCTTTGTGAAGAATGCCTTGCATGCATTAAATAAGTTCCAACACCTGGTTGCTTATTGAAAAAGAAAGCCTAACTTGTGAAGTCCAACTGTACTTGTGAAATTTGAACACACTTCTATTCCCTAGTATCCTAAACTATAAGAATTCACTGGTGTGGGGAGTACTTTAAAAAAAGGAGAATAAGATTTTTACTAAAATTATATATATATATATTTAATATATATATTTTATATATAATATATAATATATAATATATATTATATCAGTCAATTAGTCTTTTCTGCTTCAGACTTTTGGCCAACACATATGGGCCTTACAAATATTTTCAGAGAGATTTCCAACAGAAAGTAAGGAAAAGAACCCTTTCCTGATGTAGAAATCTTTCCACTAATCTTTTTGCATCTTTATCAGGTGTTGCCCCTTGTCCATGTAGAGATAGAATTGGGGGAAAGGGCCATAAGTTCGTCAACTTCTAGAAAAATTTTCCAGCCTCTAATTAGATAGATGGATGATAGAAAGGTAGGTAAATGAATTGTTTGATTAATAATTTCAATTAAAGGGGCGCCTGGGTGGCTCAGTCGGTTAAGCATGCGACTTCAGCTGAGGTCATGATCTCATGGTTTGTGAGTTCAAGCCCCACATCAGACTCTGTGCTGACAGCTCAGAGCCTGGAGCCTGCTTCGGATTCTGTCTCTCTCTTTCTCTCTCTCTGACCCTCCCCTGCTCATGCTCTGTCTCTCTCAGTCTCAAAAATAAATGAAAAACAATTAAAAATAATTTTAATTAAAAGGTTTGTTTAAGGAGAAATGAGTAGGCAGAAGTTTTGAGATTTTCCAGAGGGCATTTAGTGTGGGGAACAGATTAGACTGGTGCAGTAATTGATCGATTGATTTTTTTTTTTTTTATTTGTACATAGCTCTTACTTTTCTTTAAGTTCTGGGAAACTATAGGATTGCTCAAATGGGAGAGGGTCACTGGATGTTAATACAGGAGGGACTTGGACATCAACTAGGTAGTGGCAGAAGATAGGATTTGGAGTCAGGCTGGCAATGGAACAGTCAGAGCTTCCCTGACTCTATTGTCAACCACACATAAGCTCCAGCAGAACAGGACCTCATCTGCCTTTCTCACCATGGTGTGAGTACAATTGCTTTTGGAATGAAAATGTTTGTACCAAAGATGATAGATAGAACTACTCGTATTAACTTTTGTAATTGGTAAAGGACTAGAAAATGTTTGTACTGTTTGTAAACATGGTGAAAAAGTTCTGTTGACCTTAAACTCTCTCTCTGACTTTCTCTTTCTCACTCTCTCACCACGGATGCATGCATGTGGGTGTGTGTGTTTTACATAACAAATGCATAGATGCATAAATACATTTACATACACGTAACAATGCATTTTTCAGTTTAGCTGTAGCCTACATAGGCTACAAAGAAAGAGTATGTTAGACAAGTATATGTAAATTTTAGAGAGTTTTCCTTCCTTTCCTAATTATATAGATGGATCTTCATCTTAATATTAGAATTAAATTATGATTCTTGTCTTAAATAAATCTCCTCAAGTAATGAGCTTAGCCCCACACAGTGGTCTAGTTTTATACAAGGTATTAAAGGTAAATAACTAAATACAAATGCAACATTGAGCTCAGTTTAGGAAACAACAATGAATGTGAAGGTAGAAAAGATATGCCTAAAACTCTAAAGTGTATTATTTTAAGTCCAAACTACAGGTTTTTGTTTAAGATTTTAGTAGAATTCAACCCCCAAACATCTTCTATGTTATGAACTCTGAGTATTATATATGTAGTTTTGAGCTTACTCTGTACTTTTCATTGTGAAAAGTAAAATGAAAGAAATTTTGTTTCCTGCATTTTTCCATCCCTATGTAAAAAATTAAATGATGCTGATACAAGACTGCTAGTTCTCTGCCACTCTCAAAAGACCGTGGCTCATGTTCTCTTAGGCCATGGAATATGCAACAAAAAAAATAAGGTTTGTCTTCATCTGAGATGTTTGTCCATAACGTGGCAAGGGGGGGCGGTTAGCTACTTCCTGGTTTGCTTATCCACTTAAAAGAGGTTAAACACTGAATCTTATTACCTTAGCATAACCAGAATTCCCAGTCGTACCATAGATGGAAAAAAAAAAAATCTTGTCTAAGGTATCTCTTTATAAACTGTCAACCTTCTACTTTGAGCTAAAACCCCATTGTCAAGCGTGGTTATAAATGAAGGACTTGTGCTCTATTTGATTGTCACTGACCCTGAAATATTGAAATTAATATGTTAAAACTCTGAAGCTAAGTAAATCACACCTAAGTCATTTGATGGGTGATAACAGCAGGAAGTCAAATAAATTAGAGACTGATGTTTTCAAATTAACTGCTATTAGTTAATATTCATTAGAGTAGATCCATTTAATTTCCTCATAATCAGTTTTATCTGAAAGGGAGCAAATTAATTGGTGTAATACATTATGCAGTGTTTGCCAGTCCCTATATCACACCCCCAATGCATATGATACTCAAAACCAAATACAGTTCCATAAAGAAAATACACTGATCAAGTATAACTTGAATTTGTTCTCCTGAAGGAAATATATTAACAAAGTTATAAATAATTTAAGGTAAACAAAGGAGTGGTCAATTTCCTCTTCATCTATGTTTGGCCATACACAGATAAAAGAGGATGTAGCATTTTGAAGATGGGCTAACATTTCCAGATATTAGGATGATGGTAAATTTTCAGAATATATGAATCAGGTTGCAAGTGATGGGTCTCCTTTAGGGACCAGCAGCATTTTATTTTTATTGAACTGAATCCTAAAATGCCTATTTAAATCCCTAAAAGAATAAATATTGAATGTATTCATTTCTTCCTGCTTCATCACCAGCTTTTAGTAGAGTGTACCACTCACGTTGGTAACCTAAGTAATAGGAAGAAGATATATTTATACAATATTTTACCATTAGAATAAGGAAAGGGTGGATGTATATCAAAGAAATATTGACCTTATTTGGAAGAATGATTTATCTGAATCATTTCAGATTCACCGTTTGCTTCTTTCCCTTTGCTAGCATATTTCCATTTCCACTTTTAATGCCTGTAATGGCTCTGTGTTATTTTAAGTTAAGTTGGCTAACCTTTTATACACTTTTTGCCTTTTGCATTAAGCGACAATTTTGTTTGCTGGGAAGAGTTCACTGATAGCATATGTACAAGCACTTTATTTCTCAAGCAAATTCTTTCAACTTAACTCACTACCGGATTGTGCTTATTGAGAATGAAAGTACCCAACAAATCATCCTCATGGCTAAGGCGGGAGCTGCCCTTTCAGCTTGGAGTCCCTGCTTCACTTATATCATGCAGGAATGATGGGACAAGCTGAAGATTTATCAAGTTGTTGTGAACCCCCCTATCTTGCCAACAGCTTAATAAACAGTGAAGGGGATGGGTAAGGACAAAAGAGTTTTCCTAGAAGGATGTAGTTAGAGTGTAGTTTAGATATAGTTGAGGATGACAATATCAATGGATAATGAATATGCTAAAATGGAAAGCGTAAGAAAATTCCCCTTTGAGTTGTAGATGATCATTGGAAGAAAAATCAAGGTCAGCTAGCGAGGGAAGGATCTTGAAGTTTTGTGCTGTTTTCCAACTCAGTTATTCAACTGGCATGCATTTATGCTATTAACCAACATTTAATTATTGTTATATAGAGAGAGAACTAGTTTGTCCTTAGCATCGGGCTGCACTCTAAAGAAGTCATGAAGAATTATGTAACTCTGTGTTTGTACTGAAGAAGCTTAAAGATCTCATTGTGTACAGAAAAAAAGACATGTATGAAAACAGTAAGCATTACTTAGAATAACATAACACACTGCTGTGGCATTAAGTTCAGTCATATAGCATAGTTCAGTATCAAATAGGATAATATAAATATATTAATATGTTTTAGAAGAGAAGCTAGCAAATGAGATATAATGGCAATCAACAGGGCTTAGTTTCTGAGGAAAATAATGGTGAAGAAGGTAGAGATTGAGCTCTAAGACTGGGTCAAATGTTGCAAACAAAAGGGGATGGGAAGGGCATTGCAGGTTGAATGAAGAATGGAGTAAAGCATAGAAGGTAGACATGGACATGCTCTGGGTGGGGGTGAAGGAGGTGAAGGCAAGCAGAAAAAGGAAGGGTGCCTGACTAGAGGTAATAATAAATTAATATTGTAGTTGGGAGATCCCAATTTGGGAAAAGCTGCAAAACTTGGCAGAAATGCTCAGTCCTTTTAAAAAATTATGTTTCATCTTAATATATTTTCTTAGCCAAACATACAATATTCTTTACAGAGCAAGATTAAGCAAGAGGTGTGTGTTCAAGGGGAGTGTGAGTGAGGAACAGAAAAATGGGAAGGGAAGCTAGCCAGCAGTGTCTACATTACCACGGATTTGCTAAAACTTTGTTATAGTTCTGCCCTCTGGGTTATAAGCACACTGAGTTATTTTAGGTTTGCAGATATATCAACGTCTTTATCAGTTTGGAGCTTGGATTCTTACCAGAGAATCTTCATATTTAATCATTTGATGAACTGATGGACACACGGAGGGTTAGTAGGGTTTTTGTCACTGTGGACTGTGGCTGCCTGAGGAGGAAAGAAGGGCGGCCAGAAAACCATGCAGGAGGCTAAAATAGGGAATATGTGAAGAAGACAGAGAAGTTGGCAGATGCCAAAATTTTTCTGAGAATTAACAGGGCTTTGTGGGATTAATTGAATATTAAATGTCTCAACATTTGTGAGGTGCTGTAAACGTACTTGAACATGGTACTTCTCTATGTAATATCTTTCCTGGATTCATAAGCTCACATTTTCAATGTTTCAGCAGTTAACACTGTATAACTGGCTTAGTCCACTTGGGCTGCCATAACAAAATATCATTGACTGGGTGATTTAAACAACAGACATTTATTTTCTCACAATTATGGAGGCTGGAAGTCTGTGATCCAGGTGCCAGCACAGACAGATCTGGTAAGGCTCTCTTCCTGGCTTGCAGACTGTTACCCTCTTGCTGTGTCTTCACATGTCCTTTTCTCTGGGGATTCACAGCAAGAGAGAGAGACAGAGACAGAGAAACAGAGAGACAGGGAAGAGAAGAGGAGGCGTGGGGTACCAAGGCAAATGGAGGGGCAATCAAGCTCTCTGGTGCCTCTCCTTATAAGGACACTAATTCCATCAGACCAGGGCCCCATCATCATGACTTAATTACCTATCAAAGGCTCCATCTCCAAATACCTTCCCATTGGAGGTTAGGGCTTCAACATATGAATGTTGGTGGGACACAGTCAGTCCATAACAAGTAGATTTTTTTGTTGTTGTTACCTGCTGCCATTCTTCACCTCATCCATTCCTTGCTTTCTCCCTTTCTAAGTGATCCTTTGGTTGGTATGGGAAAAGATTTGAATCAGAGACTAGGGCAGGATACACCACTTTGTTCTGCACACTTTCTTGTTAATCCTCTTTCTAGATATGCAGAAGGGACAAGTTTTTATTAAAAATTTCACTTTTCCAAGAGACATATCCAGACCACTTTATTTAATCTGTAACCTGACATCATCCCCACCTCAGTAACTCCTGATCACACTTTTTTTAAAAATTTTCTCCGTATTTATTACCATCTTCTAAGATACTACATAATGTGCTTATTTTATGTATTGTTTCTTATCTGTCTCCCATAATTAAGTGTAAGATTCACTAGGAGAAGGATCTTTATTTTGTTCACTGATATATACATAGAATGGTGCCTGGCCTATAATAAGCACTCAATATATATTACAGAATGAATAAATGCACAACTACTAAGTTAGCTAGATGAAAAGGATATCTTTCCCTATCAACCATTAATTTTAACAAAACACTAGTTGTGCACACTGAATTAAGATTTCAAAACTCACATCTAGCATTGAGTTTTATTTTTAAGAGACTGTACAGAAGTAATAAGGGGATGTATGTGGATATATTTTGAAGATAGAGCCAACAGGAGTTGCTCGTGCACTGGGTGTAGTGTGAAAGGGGGAAATCAAGGATGACTTCAAGATTTTTGACTGAAGAAACTAAAGGACAAAATCAACATCAGCTGAGAAAGGAAGAGTTACAGGGAGAGCAGGTTTGTTGGTAGTGCGGATGGTGGCTGGGGGGTCAGATGAGGAGGTCAGTTCTGGTCATGTTGAGTTTAAACGTCTGTTAGACATCTGGGTGGAGATGAAGTAGTTGAATATGTGAATATCAAGTTAAGGATAAAAGTCTGAGCATTTATCCTTAACATTTATGTAAATTTATATTGACTTCACTTAACACCTCACTTCTATTATTGTCAGTTTGATTTGAAGGAAACTATGCATGTATGTTTAAGGTATCACTGAGGACAACAATGGAAAATCAGTCTTCTTGTTTTTGAGAAGTACTCTGTGTTGAGCATTTTCATTCTATGGTTTCTCTTCTAGCAGGCAAAAGAAAAAAAAATATTTTCTTCTGATTATGTCAAACTATTTTTGGATTATTCCAAATTATGTTTTATGCACATATAATTTGCAATATTTATTCTTTGAGAGTTTTTCATACCCTTCTCCTGGAAATTAATTCATTAAGTAGATCTTGAAGAGGAAGAAATATTTCATTGTAACAAATAGAGTGAATAACTTTTGGGTATTTTATTAGTTTGTCTCTATAATTAGAAGAGTTTTAAAGAAAAGCTTTATAGAAAGAGGAGCTAAGACAATAACCATTTCTGTTAATTCTGCCTCCATCAGCTGCTTCTATTTCTTCTTCTAGATGGCCACACCACACTTGAAACCCTTTATCTTCATGACCACAATATCTATCTGTTGTATTCATTGACTAAGAACCACTAGGTACTTTTTTGTTGTTGTTTTTGTAGTTTGCATTTTTCAAAAATGTTGTACCTCATGCATGACTACATCCTATGCAAAATAAATAGCATCAATAAATCAAGAATTTGGAACAGCTGTCATAAATAGGAAGTCTGTTCTTGTATTTCATATCTCATTTCATATCTGATTTTGGTTGATTGCAATTTTCTCTTTTTAAGATTAAGAATTTCTTGGGTGGTCCCAACAGATGTTCAGGAAACTTGTAAACTCTCACATTAGCACACACTGTAGAGTTAGGGACCTCAAGATCCATCTAGAGACATGCACAAACATGTGTGTGCTGCATGTATTTGTATAATAAAATGAGGGCTCCAGCTGACTGAAAACATGTGGCAAGCGGATTTAATAAAATTCTTTTCTGAAAGCTGATCATCCAAACCATCTGCAGTGTGGTCAGATCACACATCCTTCATGTCTTATCTGAGAGGACAAAATAACCAGAGATTTGGATCCAGTTCCTCAGTCTAAAGAAGGCTGTTCAAAGTCCATCAGCCCCATGGTGCATATTTCTCCTTCTGAAAGGTTATTTCATCTGTACACCACTCTAGTCAGCCTTTGAATATGTGTGTCTCTCTTTTTCTTTTTTTTTCTGGTTAGAACATACATGTGTGTAAAATATGCACACCCAAATGGAATAAAGCTTCTCTCTTTATGTCTCTCTATATATGAATGTATCAATGGGATGAAGGAGGAGGAACTTAAAAAGGGAAGTACACTCATGTTTTGGTGAAAAGGCAGAATGAAAGAGAGAAGTGAAACTAGTTTTCTTTTTTTAAAAAATCCAGTCTTGGGGCGCCTGGGTGGCGCAGTCGGCTAAGCGTCCGACTTCAGCCAGGTCACGATCTCGCGGTACGTGAGTTCGAGCCCTGCGTCAGGCTCTGGGCTGATGGCTCAGAGCCTGGAGCCTGTTTCCGATTCTGTGTCTCCCTCTCTCTCTGCCCCTCCCCGGTTCATGCTCTGTCTCTCTCTGTCCCAAAAATAAATAAACTTTGAAAAAAAAAAAAAATCCAGTCTTTTTTTTTTTTGGCTGAGAAACAAATGTACGACATATTTCCATAGATGCAGTTTTCTTAAAATTTGCATGATGCATATATTCAAATGATTGTTCCAGGTTACTTCCTAGCTTCATAGTACACAGATGTCAACCTTACTAATAATTAATAATTTATTAATATTCATGTTAATGGTATATATTTATTAGATGAATTTTTAACTGAAA